>NC_053407.1:2985921-3018356 GCF_016859285.1 Xiphias gladius | reverse complement strand
CATATTTATTAAACGTAGGTCATCATTCATGGGGTACATGGCCTCCTTCAATCATACCTTCAAATATAGAAAAAACTATTTTCAGTGCACGGGAATGAAAAGCGGCTGCAAGCACTGAATTTACCAACTATGAATCGATCCTTGTTTTTATTAACTCTTTGTACAACATCTGGGGTTTCTGTTTTGTCAACATGTTTACATGTCATGGTATTTCAAAAATAAAGCAGTTTTCCATTACCAGAAGAAAATCACCACGTTTGCTTTCTAATTAACCTTGTTCCAGTAATTTATATCTAACAGGTCATGATTCTTTCTAGTGTGTTCCATAGTGGTTTTCGTTGACTACAGACTACAGCATAGGCTATTTTAACTCATTAGCGTCATCTCCTTAGCTTCCCTCACCCCAGAGAGGAACACGTCTTAGCAAATTTCTTCTAAACTCCAGCACACAAAGGAACCATCACTCCAGTACCCGTCTCTCCTGGCCCTTACCTGTCTTTTCTTTCCCCTTTGTCATTACACTTATTTTTAGGCTTCTTGTTATACTTTAATTGAAATCACTCCTGTGCTTTGACACATAATGTCTGCATTGAGTATAGGTTTCGTGTGTGGTCCAGTCACCTTTCCCCCATTTCCCCCTCTCCCTTCCTGCAGTCGGGACAACTCCCCCAGCCTGAAAGAGATCAGAAATGGTTGCCAGCAACAGAATGACCGCAAACCCCCAATGCCGCTCCGCCTACTGCGCCCTGAGCCTCCTACGCTTCCTCCTGCCACCCTCCTCCCTCTCTCTGCCAACCCCAGTCCTCCTCAACCACCTGCCCTTGCCCCCTCAAACCCCACCCCATCCATCCCCATCTCCACAACTCCCTCGCTGCCCCTTTCCCCTCCTCCCTCTGTTGTCAATTCCAGCGAGATCCTGGTGGAGCTGGAGCGGAACAACAACTCGGCCAATGCCCGACGGAGGGGTGGGCCATCAGGTGGCGACAGCGAACCCAATCTCATCGACTGTCTGCTGGTCAGCCCAGCTGTCAACACTCTGTCCATCCAGCTGCCAGCACAGGCTGACCGAGTGCTGGGCTGCTTCGCTCTCATCCTTAAGATGCTGTGAGTTTACACATAAAACTGTCAGGGCTACTGAGTATTAAGGAACAGTCCAACTTTTTGGATAAACTTGTTTTCCCAGAGTCAAATAAGAAGATCAGTATCAGTATCAGTTTCAACTCGAGATACTATACAGAGATGAAATGGTGGGCTGGCAGTTTCCCCTGTTTCCAGTCTTTGTGCTAAGCTAGGCTTAAGATGTCCTGGGCCTACCGTATGCAGGACCCTCAAAAATTATATGAATATTACTCTTTTAATCCAACTCCACGTAAGACAACACACAAGGTGATTTCCCAAAATGTCAGACTATACCTTTAACTAATGTTTCAGCTCTGTTGATTAATGGTGGTGCTGCTTCTCTGGCTCAACACTAGTACCCCCATGAAGTATAATGGACTCTAACCGATATGAGTATATAGGTCAAACATGATAGAAAGGAATAAAATAGAGATCCAACAGTAACATCCAGTGAGGACCTAATTTATAGTAATAATAGCCATAAATGCTTACATTGTTTTTGTTGGGGTTGAGAGCAAATCATCCTATATTAATAAATGTTAATGCACAGAGATTCACACCTGGATCACAGGAGATTTGTGGTCCAGAGACCAGTGATGTTTCAGAAAACGGCAGGATAGTCTTGTTTATACTGTTATAGACAGGTTTCCTGTTACAAAAAATTTAGTATGCATGCTCAACCAAACGGCAGAAAACGTATTCCTACAATGTCATGATAACCAACACAGTACATGGACATGTTCAGTATTTAAATATAAGGCAACAGTAAGAATGCTAACCCAGACTGCCCTGGTGCTGATTACAGTGTGAAAGTGGAGCAGCAGTTACGTGTGTGTGTCCTTCTGCCAGGGTGTAGGTACATTAACCAAACAGGATGGCCTAAAAAAAGATAGTGTCTGTGTGTTTATAGTGTTTGTAACAAAGCCAGTGTTACTTAACTTAAAGTACTGTGATGCTGCTCTAGCTTCTTTTAAATAGATGCTGCAGGTTTTCATCATCATTTTGCTGCTCATGTTTCAACTGCTTCTGTTTTTTTGTTCTCCAGCCACACGTATTAAGGTTACACCCTCCTCTTTACATTGTTACAATGACTCTCTTCATCTCTGTTTTGTTTCTTTTTCTTCACATGGCTGTCTGTGTCCGTTAGGTCAGACTACGATGACTGGAGACCTGCTCTGGCCAGCTTGCTGCAGCCTATCCCCTTCCCTAAAGAGTGAGTGATCACATATGCACACCTCAGCTCAAACTTATACCGTCAACCTCACTTCTGAAACAACACCTACACCCTTGGTCAGGAATCCTAATGTTGAGGCCTCAGCTGGCCTTTTAATTTTCCTGTGCACACAAAATAATTTTATTGTAGTACACAATACCCATACGACCCTAGTAGTAAAAGCAGCACATTAGCACAGCAGCAGCAGCAGCAGATTCAGTTCTCCTTTTGTGCCAACACAGGATGCGGTGAGGCACAGTATTTAGTGTAGGTTACCCACGTTTTGGCAGCGCTTAGAATCCAACACACAGTCACTGTAGTTACGTGTGAAACATGGAAAAAAATGGAGAAGCAAAAAAGCAGAAGAGAGAGAATCGGAGTTAGATTTCACAGGATTTCTTTCATTTGGTAGATGGAAATGTAAAGTATGTCATTCACTGTTCTCTTAGAAGAAGTTGTAGTAGTTGTTGAGGCTGTAAAAGTAGTATTAGCAGTATTTGTAGTAGTATAGTGTGTTTCACTTCAGGTTTTTTGTGCCTTCTGACAGTGTAAATGCTGTTTCAGGGAAGTGAGGAATAGAGCACTTCTGGTGCCAGTCCAAAAACAGCAGTGCAGCCATAACCATAATCAGTGTCATCTCTGTCCTACCCACAACCCCTTTCACCCCTTTCCCTTCCATCTCCCACCTTTCTCATTTTTTTCGACTCTATCACATCACTGTCTCCGGGGATGTGTACATCTTTCTAGCAGGGTCCTAATGGGGCCTGGCTGCTGACGTAGGTGAGGTACCTCACCACACCTCATGGGTGTCATGAACTGGAAGGGAGGCATATCTATCCCCAGAGAGCCCGTAATTGGCTATAAGCAGCCCCAAAGCCTTATTTGTAATTGGCTGGCTGATCCAGAGTTTCATTAGCTTTGACTGGTGGACAGCTTGTTGTTTTTACCAACACTGGGACACACCTGTTGCTCACCTGCGCCAGTGTTGCCTGGTTGATGGCTTCAGGCATCATTAAGAAAAGCAACAATACTCCCCAGCACCCTATAGCTGGAGATATAATGAGTCACATCAGTGAACACACAAATTTGCAATCACACACTGACATGCTCAGGTAACTTCATGCACACACATGCAGAACACTAGTTAACACGTAATATCTTGTTTGCTTAATTCAAACAAAAACTCAAGTTTTAAAAACACAATCTGCCATTTTACAGGGGTTATATACCAGGCTATTTCTTGGTGCCTCTTATCTAAATCTTTGCAAAACAGCAAATAAGAATATTTTCTAAATTTTCAAAAGATTGCTTTAATTAATAAAATGATGAAATTATATTTTTAAAAAACATCACAAATTAGGTCTGCGATGGAGCTGAATATGTATATTTCTCTTTCCTAGCTCATGTAGTAGCTCACACACAGCATAAATCTTTAGATTGAACTACTCCCTTTAACCTTCCTCATCCTTTGCTTTATCATTGCAAACACATTTTATGAGGCTGAACTTTGTGTGAACTCCAAAAGATTTTTAAAAAAATCCTAGTGGAGATCCTAAAATTTCCCCGAGACGACAAAAATGGCAAGTTAGCATGTGTTAAATTCTGAACTACTCCTGTACAACTTCAATTTTGATATTTTAGTTTGTACAACCATAGAAATGATCATGTCTTAAATCACACCACGTAAGCTCCATAAAATGTTGGACCCTGGTGATACACAAAACTGCATAAGAAGGAATTTAAGGGAAATTATCTAATTAAACAGATTTACATACAGGATTATTGATAATTTTGTAATTTTTTATCAGTTTTGAATGTCCATTTCTCTGATCTTATTTATATCCAGTATCACAACAGCTAACCTTTTACAGCTGGTACTAAAACATAATTCTAATTGATTCCCCACAGGGATCATTAAAATGCCATCTAAAGTAACAAACAATCCCTAGAAGTTCAAGTCTTGTGTACATGTGCTGAAAATGTCATAATGAGCTTTGTACTCCCTCTGAAACTTTTCTGAGTATGTTGACTGTATCCACCATTTATAAAGTAGCATTGTGCTACTTACAGTGACATCACTGTAAGAGGTAGCTTGAAGGGGAAATGCAACCAAAACATGTTAAACTGACCTCTAGAAATGCTTAGATATGCTATTAACATCAAATCTAAACTATATTGCTAGAAAAACATACATTAAATGAACGTTTCCACACAGTAACATACAGTATTTGCTTTATCATATTTCTCAGCCACAAGATTTTTACGGTTGTAATATCTCATATCTCTCTTTGTCTTCCCTCTCTCCAGGGCCCTTGCACATGCCAAATTCACAAAGTAAGTAACTCAGACATCATAAACTGTACTTCACAGACTGAGTTAGATTCCAGTTTGAAAACAACCTGACATTTGTTTCTTAATGTCTCAATATCTAAATAGGGAACTGAAATATGTTATTCAGAGGTTTGCGGAGGACCCGAGGCAGGAGGTGAGTGTGTTTGTGCATGTTTACCACTGTTTCAACCTTGTAGCAGTTTAAAAAAGTGTTTAGAGGAGATTTTTCCTGAGATTGATCAAATATCATCCGCGTGTGTGTGTGTGTGTGTGTGTGTGTGTGTGTGTGTGTGTGTGTGTGTGTGTGTGTGTGTGTGTGTGTGTGTGTGTGTGTGTGTGTGTGTGTGTGTGTGTGTGTGTGTGTGTGTGTGTGTGTGTTTGTTCCAGGTTCATTCCTGCCTACTAAGTGTGCGTTCAGGTAAAGATGGCTGGTTCCAGCTTTACAGTCCAGGAGGTATGGCCTGTGACGACGATGGAGAGCTGTTTGCCAGTATGGTGAGTGTACGGACACATACAACCTACCTGACCTATTATTTTATTTGTGCTAATTAATGCGTAGTTGTAGTTGTGGTTGCTAAAAAATGACCCCTCCCCCCTTTTCTCTCCTTCAGGTTCATATCTTGATGGGCTCCTGCTATAAGACCAAGAAGTTCCTCCTCTCTCTGGCTGAAAACAAGCTGGGTCCCTGCATGCTGCTGGCACTACGTGGAAACCAAACCATGGTGGAGGTATGTCCATGTTTGTGTTTCTATTAATTCTTCTATGAATAAGTATTCTCTTTTATTCTTCATAATATCTCATGGCCTCTTGCATTAACATGTGGTAGTTTAGTTCATCATTTTGTATCATTGTTGTACCATTTGTTCTTGTTTTGTGTGAAGCCATTTGTTCTCACATTTTCTCACTTGTGAAGAAGTGTGTTATTATTACATGTAGAATAAAGTGTTGTTTACTAGTATATTTTTGAAGCAGCAATAGAAGTAGTAGATATATAGAAAGAGCAGTGATGGCTGTTATGGCTGTACTAACAATTATTTTCATGATCAATTAGACTGTGCAATATTTTCACAATTAATAAATTACTTGTTTGGTCTATATAATGTCAGAAACTAGGGAACAATGTCTGTCAGAAATGATTAGAGCTTCACTTGATGTCTGTAAACTGCTTGTTTCGTCCTACTAACACTCCAAAATCCAAAGATACTCCCTTTACTGTGCAAAGGGAGACATACTTTAAAGAACTGGTCAAACTCAAAGCAGCAAAGGCCAGATTACTTGTCCCTAGTATGAGTCAAGCTCCAAAAATGCTAGACCCGTAATTTCCCATAATGCAAGCAATAGCATTTTTGCTGGTTCCTCCCTGCATGTTTTTACACACATTTTTTTACAAACTTCACACCCCAATTTTGAAACACAGCCTTCTCTTATAAAAATTGTAGTCCTTAAGCTCAAGTCAAGGTAGCCCTGATGACATCACTATGACCTCATCACCTATGAATTCAGTGGAGCGCCCCTCTACAGTGTGTATGTGTTTCTATGTTTGTCCAGATCCTGTGCCTGATGCTGGAGTACAACATCATTGACAACAAAGACACCCAGCTTCAGATTATCTCCACCCTGGAGAGCACCCAGGTGGGCCTCCGCATGTACGAACAGCTCTGCGACCGACAGAGAGAACTCAAAGAACTGGTGAGTTACTGCTCCAACACACACACACACACACACACACGCACACACACACACACACACAGACACACACACAACTCACATTAGTCAGCAAGGTAATGTGTTTGGCATCTTGCAGTTCTAGTGAATCTGGACATCCTGTTCAAACTCATCCAACATTTCTGTCCTGGGCTCAGCTTGGTCAAGTGAAGGCCAAAGCAAAAAAAATCAATTCACTGGTTTCTTGTTACATACGATTTTGTTTCCTCAGTGGTGCATGTGACATAGTTACACCTTGGTCAATCCACAATTCCAACACACTTCTGACAGCAGCTGTTAAAGGCCCCAGAAGTTGAGAACCAAGCACGCACTGGATAACAGAACAAAGGGTAGACAAAAGGATAATAATACATCCTGTTCGATACCTAAACTCCTCCTGTACACATGTTGTACCATCCTTCAAAAAGGCACTGAACCCCGAATTGCTCCCTTCTAATGTGTATGAGCTAAAAATAAAAACATAAGTGTCTTTGGGCAAAAGGATCTACCAAATGATTGAAATGTAGTGTTCTCTTTGAGACACATAAGAAGAACCCTCTCCCCAACTATGGACATAAAAATATTAGGGTTTATCCCAAAAAGTACAGCAGCTTTGTTAGAATTTCAAGCTTTTTGTTTTACTTAAAACTATCATCTTTAACAGCTAATAACAACCAGGTGTACCAGCTGATTTCTGTCATAAGCCTAAACTGTATGTAAGATCGAACCTATAGTAAATACATGTCAATATCCAAAGCACCCAACATCAATTAAACGTTCACAGTTGCTTTGAAGCTTTTTTCATTCAACAAAGGTTATATCTATGGTAAATGCTTCTTTAAGAAGTAGCATGTCCCAGTATTTTCTTTGATCAATTATTTCTGTGGGGTTTTATTTTATTGTTCATAGATAAATATCATATTCAAGAGTTGTCTCCAACTTTGCTCCAGGTGTCTAGCCTGATTCAGCAGGAAGTTTGATAATATCAGTTAGATGTAAATTCATTAAGTGATGTTGAATATTTATGTTAAATTTTTACTTAAGTTTGAAATGAAGCGGCACCCAGGTTTGCCGGTAATCAGCATTACAACAAGGACTTTTATATACTACATACAGTATACTACATACTGTGTAAGATCTTTAGTAGGTATGAAATATGAAGTCTTCTTGCATTCCCATGTTGTTATGTCCTGAAACTCTTTCGAAATATTCTTCCTAATTTTTCACTAATTTGTTTTTTAGGGTTTGCTCTGGGATTTTTCCGTGACACTTAGTTTCATAGAGAGTCAACTGTACAGATGTCCTGCACAATACTTTTGCACTAAGGCCTTACTGGCACACTTACAGCCTGTCTGGTGACTTGAACAAGTTGTATCCCTCCCTTCAATTATTGTTACGTCCAGAAGGGCCACAGCTTACTGGATAATTCCTCTGTGTTGCACACTTCTGAGTAAACTCCAGTGCTTGGGTGTGAAAATTCCCGCAGCTCTTCTGGTCCTGAAATGCTGTAACAGTAAAGATCAGACCAGTAACAGTAACTGGCTCACAGCCAAGAGACTGTCTGAAGAACGTATTATTTCATATATATGTGGAGGTAGTCGAAGGAAACAACCACTGAACGTATATTCTGTGCACACTCAAGCATAAACAAACACAACTCTTACACCTAACACGTAAAGAAATATAAATGTTAAGCAGCTGTATGTATAAATTTGGAAAGGTTTTAATGTATTTATTACACCAGTATGTCCAGCACAGTCTTTATTTTCTATACGCTGCCTAAATTGCAGCCCCAAATTCATATAGGAGTACATTTTGGTGTTGAGGGTGCACTATACCTAAATCAGATGCCTTTAACAAAAATAGCTGTAAAAAAAAAAAACTTTGCAAAAACTCTTGGGAACATACATTTATGTCATGTAAGAAAATAACGAAACAACCTTACAGGAAACAACCATTTGGAAGTGTCCATGGATTCAAACATAAAGTGTTTGGTTATCCTTTTGCCTGATTAGATTTTTCTATCCATAAACACAAGCATGTAGTGAGGGAAAACATGTGGCACTGTGTTTAAAACATGGTATTATTCTATTTAAAAAATGAGGTGGGCAGTATTTCTTTAGAAACCTCATGTTCCTTTTCGTCAATATGATGTGAATGCAGCATGCCTGCAGCTGCTCACACACACCATCTGCTGTCTGAAAAGTTTCCTGCAAGGCCTTGAGTTCAGACGCCATCTTTTTTTCCCGTCTGTGTTAGCAAAGAAAAGGAGGCCCCACCCGACTGACTCTGCCGTCAAAGTCCACGGTGAGATTACAATGCCTTCACTGCTACACAGAAAAAGAGTTTTTTTTCTGTCCTGGCCAACAACAATTACAGAAGAAAGCATTGAAAATACTGAACTGCTTTTACTGTTTCAGTATTGAATGTTTTTCCTTAATATGCCATAGGATGCAGATCTGGCCCGCCTTTTGAGTTCAGGTTCTTTTGGGAATTTGGAGAACCTGAGCCTGGCCTTCACCAACGTCACCAGTGCCTGTGCTGAACAGCTCATCAAGCTGCCTTCACTCAAACAGCTCAACCTCTGGTCCACACAGGTATAAACAAACACAACAAAACAATACTTATACGACCACAGACAGCCACAGAAAGACACAAATAATGACAAGTGATCCAGTAGATGTATAATGTCTATAATGTCAAATGTATGCCCTTTTTTCTTTGTCTTTTTCACCCTTCAGTTTGGGGATGCAGGGTTGAGGTTGTTATCTGAGCATCTGGCCTGTCTTCAGGTGTTGAACCTGTGTGAGACTCCTGTCACTGATGCTGGTCTGCTGGCTCTCAGTTGTAAGAAACCACACACACAAAATGAATCATATTACTGTATTCTATAAAGAGTAGTTTTACTATGCAGAAACTGAGTTTTATGAGAATGAGCAATGTCAAGAAAGACTAGGAGTCAAGTGTTACAGTGACAAAAAAAGCAATAATACAAGGACAAACTCTGACTTAACATGTTAAATGTGTTGAGGTTGTAAAAGTTGTTTGTAAGTTGTTTGTGAGTGTGACCGTTAAATGTAGTTAACTTTAACTCTCTGCCTGCTTCAGCCATGAAGAGTCTGTGCAGTTTGAACATGAACAGCACCAAGCTCACAGCTGACACATATGAGGACCTCAAGGTAATACTTCAAAACAACTCATACCAACTGCAAATAGGTCATTTTTTTTATTTAAAAATGGACGTTAAAATGCCATGTGTAATGTAGAAGTTGTCGCTTATAGTGACATACCCAAAGATAATTATCACTTGACTGTGCAGTTCCCCTCAGATTTGCAGAGTGTTTTAGTGTCATTCAACTCATTGTTTTGGTTTTACAGCCCACAATGTTGTTTCAGTGTCATTGCTCTCATTAACCTCGTTTCCAGCAGCAGCAGGCAGCTGTTGTCACCTGTTATTTACCCATTAGTAAAACGCTGACAGACACGGTTAGAGCTAGCTGGTAAACATAATGGAGAATTTAGCAGCTAAACAAGAACAAGATATTTTTCAGCTAATGGAGAGTGAATATTGGCCTTACATTTATTAGGCAGTCATAAACCCTCCAAATTCTCTGCTAACTAACCAAAGCTGTGTGCACAACCGCATGCAGTATCTCAAAATTGCTGTCCAGATACCTCTTGGATACATTGGTGACTAGTTTGCTAGCTGATATATTGCAACATATATATAGTGGCATGAAAAAGTCTGTTAGTGTGAATAGTTAAATGAGTAGAAGATGAACTGATCATTAAAAGGCATAAAGTTAAAGATGAAATGTCCTTTTACACATTAGTGTATTATTTTTGTTTTGTACAATTTTAGAGTGAAAAGAGGTCACCATACAAACGTTTGGGCAACCCAAGAGATCTGAACTCTCAGATAACTTTTACCAAGGACTCAGACCTTAATGGGCTTGTTAGGGCTATGGCTTGTTCACAGTCATTGTTAGGAAAGGCCAAGTGATGCAAATTTCAAAGCTTTTTAATACCTGACTCCCCAAACCTTGTCCCAACAATCTGCAGCTATGGGCTCCTCTAAGCAGCTGCCTAGCACTCTGAAAAGTAAAATAATTGATTCCCACAAAACAGGAAAAGACTATAAGAAGATAGCAAAGTGTTTTCAGGTAGCAGTTTCCTCAGTTAGTAAAGTAATCAAGAAATGGCAGTTGAAGGGAACGGTGGAGGTCAAGTTCGGGTCTAGAAAACCGAGAGTACAGCTTGTAGGATTGCTGGAAAGGCAAATCAAAACCCTCATTTGACTGCAAAAGACCTTCAGGAAGATTTAGCAGACTCTGGAGTGATGGTGCACTGTTCTACTGTGCAACGACACCTGCACAAATATGACCTTCATGGAAGAGTCATCAGAAGAAAATCTTCCCTGCGTCCTCACCACAAAATTCAGCGTCAGAAGTTTGCAAAGGAAAATCTAAACAAGCCTGATGCATTTTGGAAACTAGTCCTGTGGACTGATGAAGTTAAAATAGAACTTTTTGGCTGCAATGAGCATGTTTGGAGAAAAATATTTGGTATGTTTGGAGAAAAATGGGTGCAGAATTTTGAGAACACCTCACCAACTGTTTAGCAGGGGGTGACCCACAAGTCCTGCTTTGGGACTTTTGTTGCAGCCAGTGGCGTTGGGAATATTTCACTGGTAGAGGGAAGAATGGATTCAATTAAACACCAATAAATTCTAGGAGCAAACATCACACTGTCTGTAAAAAAATATGCTGAAGATGAAAAGAGGATGGCTTCTACAACAGGATAATGATCCTAAACACATCTCAGAATCCACAATTGGACTACCACAAGAGGCTTAAGATGAAGGTTTTGCCATGATCCTCATAGTCCCTCAATGAAGAACTCAAAGACTCTTAGCTGCTACAAAAAGCATTTACAAGCTGTGACACTTGCCAAAGGTGGTGTTACCAAGTACTGACCATGCAAACTTTTGTTTCATGCTCTTTTCCCTTTTTTGTTATTTTGAAACTGTAAAATATGGAAATAAAAAAGTAATCTTGCTTAAAAAATAAAAAAAATGTTTCATCTTTAACTTTATGCCTTTTGGAAATCAATTCATCTTTTACTCTGATAGCTATTCACAGTAACAGAAATTTTTACTAGGGGTACCAAAACTTTTTCATTCCACTGTAAATAGGAGTGAGTAGTGGACTTTTAGTGGGACGTGACTAGCAGTTTCCCCCTGCTTAAAGCTTTGTGTTAAGATTTGTAATTAATATAAATCTCAATTATGATCAAACTCTGGGTGAGAGGAAAAAGAAGCATATTTTTTCTAAATGTCATTGAGCTTTCAAGCTGATAGTAAATGTATGTTTCAAAGTGTTGATGCAGTTTCCATTTTTCTGTGTCTTTTTCTGCAGGCCAAACTTCCCAACCTGAAAGATGTTGATGTTCGGTACACAGAGGCCTGGTGATCAACCGAGCTCACACACCCCTCATACATAACCAGACACACACATAAACATATGCACACATTGCACACAGGCTCAGATAAATAACATGAAATTGTGTGGAGATGTCATCTCCGTCATCACCATCATTAAATGAGGAACTCTGACAGCATCCCAGTGTGAGGATCACCTGATGTAACCAGAACATCTCTGACAAATGTATGTCAGAGGAGGAGCCTTCGTCAGCTTCAGACGTCAACCCCTGTAGTGATGCCATCACCAGGAAGGAACTGTCTAGTCAGTGTCAGCATCGCTTTTTTTCTAAGTGAAAAACCTTTATGGACCTCATTGCTCCCCTTACTTCTGTTCAAAAGACCTTGTTTTTACCAACATGATCAGAGGACGTGCAAGGACCTACTATATTGTGGCTATATTGGGACCCTTTTCTCTCTCTGCATTTATCCTTTGCCCTGTCTTTCATATATGGTCTCTCAGTTTCCATATTCAGTCTAAACCCAGCCATTGCCCTCCCACCTCTGTTTGTCCCTGTCATGAAAAACCCTGAATTGACCCCTTCCCCTCAGAGCCTTGCTCTCTTTTTCTCTCTCCTGCCCTCATGCAATGAAGGCTGGATACAGCAGGTCACATTCCAGTTCTTCTCTGATCTTATCGGCAATGTAGCTCTCCAAACAGACATGTTGAAGTGTTAATCACTTCGGCCCTCACTCTCTGTGCTCTTTGGCTTCAGTTTTTAGGGTCAGATTCTGGCTTTTTCAAGTCTTTCATTGGGAAAATGAGGTGCTACCTCCCAGAAAAGAAGAGTTGCAAGACTGTACCTATTCCTCATATACAACACGTTCACACACAAAAATGAAAAAAAAAGAAGTTTTTATCAACTTGAATGAACATATTTTTCCAGACATCTGTGCTTTCATATATTGTGTGTTTCTATATAATACATGAAGATAATCCCCAGTAATGATATTTCAGATACATTTTGGGAGTCTGTAGGTTAAACAGCGATGGCAGCATTTGTTCTTTTTTCATTTGTTTTCAGTGTACATACTGATGATCTCCCATTAATATTTAATAGGACATTTGTGTAGCAGTAGTGGGGTGGTCTGTGACTGCCTAATATTTATAAGTTGTATCTTTAAAACCTCCTTTATTCTGTCTCTCCTGGATTTTGAAGTACACAGGCCCTGTTGTTTTGCAACATAAAACATGGGAAGCAAACCAAGAGGGTGGCCATACATGGATCTCTCTGTACCATGCCATTGTGGTGACGTTGACCTCTAAATTGGACAGCAGAAATTCTAAGGTGGACCTGTAAACAAGACCCATCACCAGCTGAGAGTTGTATATTTTCATATCCTCATATCCTTTTTTGGCTCTTTTGTATAGACGGTTGAAGACGGTTTGGAAAAGAAGAAATGACACTTGCCAAACATCTTCATTGAATTTAGTTTTTGTTTTGTGGACTTGTTTCATCAGGCCAACATAAGCGTGTTTTTGGTACTGATTGGTGCAAGTGGAACCTGTTGTAACCTGCCTGTGGAGAGACACCGACACTGTTCGTGTTCCAATCTCTGACCCCCTTGCTGAGTTTTGAGTTAGGGATCACAGTGCCTCTAGTGGAGCTGTGGGTCGACTAATGTTATCTTTTTATCAATTGTTAAACCTCCTGTTTTAAAGTGTTCTGCTGTCATAATATTATGCTGTAATACATGAATGACATTTTAAGGCTTAATGGATAAATAAATCTGATCAGATGATGAACCAAAATTACTGTACATACAATATTCTGTCACAATGGCCTATAAGGGACAAAAGACTGGAAAAAGGCACCTTTTGCCCATATCTGTCCATCTACATTCCCTCAAAATGTTGCCTGTTCATTGTGGCAACATTTCACGATGTGGTAACTGCCCTAACACTGCAACTATGTCAGAATCTCTTTCTCCTCTCCGTCTAGATGTGGTTTGGGTTGATTTGTCTTGTGTCAGCAACCCTAGAAAACACAAGGCAGGTCATATTTCCACCCTTACTTCAGACAGCTTTGCTCTGACTGAATCCATCCATTTTATTTATTTGTGTTGACCTCCAGAATGCTCCAGATGTTTGATGAATCAAGGCAGAGACTGCAGCAGAGGACAGGATGCCGTCCGCAATGAGATGCTTTGTTTCCTATTTATTGAGTGCCATAGCAGTTTTCTGTTTGGCCTGTGTATGGCCATCTTTGGGTCTGGCTTTTGGACTTTGTGGTCTCTAATATCCTGTATGATGTATATACAAGTGTATATAGTCATCTCCTCCTTTCCTCTCTTGAAACATTTTTGAATCCTTCATCCCTTTTCTCTATTTTTCTCAGCCTCCCTTCATAGGCAGGCTGTTGTTGCCTTCATCTTAATGTGTGTGGGGGTTTTTTTTCACACAGTGCACTGTAATCTAAAAAATTATGTTTTCAATGCATAATATCTTTTACATTTTCTGATGTCTTTGACTTGATTACTTTAATCAAACATTTTTTCCTGTGTTCTTGTTGTTTAGGTTATTTGCATGTACATGTTGCTGCATCATCTGGTATGTTTATTTTGTAATTTTGTTTTATAAAAGGTTTGAAATACAATATAGGGTCTGATCACTATCTCACTAAGGTTGAGGACTGAAATGGAGAGACGCCACCTAACTATTTTCTGATTGGTTGTTGGCAGGATCCAACCATGAGGCTTGACAGAGCCTGTTGGTTGAGGCAGTTGGGGTTTGATTGAAACTGATTTTCTAAAAATCCAATACTGGTACTTTTACACCGAAGCTGCCTCAAGCCGAGGTTTCATAATTTAAATTTCACTGTTTTCATATCAAAAAAATGCTAATATTTCTTGCTCACCCAGGAATTTTGTTTTAAGCCTGCCAGATAATCATATCAGAGGTGCACCATCTTGACTGGCCAATATCATTTTAAAATAAAGTTGTTGTTTCAACACATCAGGAAACTGATAGGTCAGTTTGACTTTAAACAGTTTTTTTTTAATATCTGATGTTTTTTTAAGTCTGAAGGTTTTAAAGGAATATTTCAACATTTTGGGAAACACGCTTCTCAGCTTTTTGATAAGTTAGATGAGAAGACTGATGCCATGTCATGTCTATCCATTTAATATGAAGCTTTCACCAGTATAGGCTTAGCTTAATTTAACACAAAGACTGGAAAGTAGTGGAAACAGCTAGTCTGGCATATTAGATCTCATTTGTTGAACACCTTAAGTTTTTGCTGGTTGCCTGACAACCTTGCAGTGATGACGAAACTCCATGAAGTCACTGCACCCAGGCAAGGAATAGTTTAGCACATAAACCCCCTAAAACCACAAGGTGTGACTTTTAAACATGAAGTAAAAAGAAGCAGATTTTGTTACTTTTGGATAGAGCCAGGCTAGCTATTTTCTTCATGTTAAGATAAGCTAACTGGCTGCTAATGTACAGACATGAGAAGTGGTAATGATCGTTTCATTTAACTCTCAGCATGATAGCAAAAAAGGATATTTCCCAAATTATCAAATGTTTCCTTTAAACAAGGTGGCTGTCTTGGGGACATCACTAGGTCATCCCACAGTTTTTAGGCCTTGCTGCCATTTGTGCAAACTGTGAGCTTGGGGACCAGCATGTTGAGATTATAATGGAGGGTTTTTGTATTACTGTATAACATCTGTTGGTTGAATTGAAAAATCTTTTCTGTTCTGTTATGTATCTGTATCCTGTGGAGCTCACTGTGCTTTGCTTTCCATTCCCATCCTGATTCCTCCCTCTTGTCTTTTATCTCTCTGATGTTTTTTTTATTCAACACAAACTGTAAAGAGTTTCTACCATGTCAAAGTTGTATACAGCTGTGCTCAAGTCTTAACAGTTGTTATGGAAGGAACAGGGTCAGATATGGCTCAGCCAAACAAATCTGACAGACTGAAAAAAACAAAAAAAACAACAACAACTCTATTTCCCATGATTCCTTGTAGTAAAATCTTTTTTGGCAGCTGGAAAAGGAGCACCCATCATGTTTCTCTCTCTTTTTCAGTTTTTCTCTGCATTGATCTGCTTCTCCTGCTAGGTTATTATTATTGCTGCTGCTGCTCTGTGGCTGTTGTAATAAAACTACAAAAGATCTTCAACAGGAAAAATAACAACTATGATGTTAAATAATTTCAATCAAAATAAATTGTCTGTGAATATGTTTCAGCTGTATGTGGTATGTTTTTTTTTTTTTTTTTTAAGTCTTCTTACAAGACAAACTTCATTGTAAAACTAAGTAATTATCTTTCATTAAAGTAATTATCTTTCATTAAAAGAGACATGTTAAACCTCATCTTCACTGAAACCAGTAATTATTACAGTACTTGTACAGTAATTCAACATTCAGCCACCCAATTCAGTTTTGTTTGTTGTAAACTTTAAGGTGCAAGAGATCTAAAATGCATCACATTTTTACACAATGCTCCTTGATGGTTCACTACACATTGAGCCATGCTCTAACAATATATCAGCGATGAATAAAGATTTTGTAGTAACACTCAACCCTGAAATGAAATACCCCTCATCACTTTGTTTTTGGGGTTGTGATTTGATTTTAATGTGGCATGGAAAATTCATGTCACAATAAAAAAAACAATTCATTTAGTTATGGAAAAAAAAGGCAAAATAATTGTCATATCATGTTTTTCATTTAATTATGTTAAATGCATACATAAAAAGCTCATACAAATTACAATGTGTATTGTATTTTACTTTATTTCTGTGTTTGAATTGTTTTCATTTAGGCATTTACAATCTTCCATACGCCTACCTCCACCTACAGATTATTTTAAGAGGTCAAAATAACTGATATTTAATTTTATATGGTCAGATAAACAATCTAGAATCATCTTAAAAACACAAGGACCAATGGTCTGGTGCCTGTGCGGTTCCTGACCTCAAGTTGTATTGTGGGGGCTTTTTTTAGTTGAGATCAATCTGCACCTAGCGGGATCCAGCCTCCAAATCCCAATGGCATGCCACTGAGGTATCTCTGATCAAACAACAGACTCCAAGACCTTCCATATACAGAATTGGTCGTGAGACCATTCTCTTTCAATTTGGAGATACAGTACTGAACTCATGAAATCTGGTTGAGAGATTTATAGGTATTTCATGCAAGACTCACAAAACTGTACCTATTTGGAATAATTATAATCTATTTACAGGTGACAAGACCTTTTTTCCTTTCATGGTTTACTTGTGGTATTACTTTTTCCAAACTCTTCACACAGTTCTCTTCATCGACATGAAGCTCAGCAAAACAGTAAATCTTACATCCAAAACTCACTGATGCAATCATAACACTATATACACATCTCAGGATCAACTCTGGTACAGAACACTGACAACATTTTTCTCCCTACAATAACACTTTGTTACTCATTACACAATGACCTAAAAAACATTAACAACAGGAAGCATTACAATATGAATCTTGGCATATACCAAGATTCCATGGAGCCCATAACAAAAAGAACACCCTACCAGCAGTAAAACATGGTGGAGGTTCTATCATGCTGTGGGGCTGCTTTGCTGCCTATGGTAATTTAGGCACTGAATTTATCATAGGAACGATGAAATCAGAAGATTACAGAGGCATGTTACAGCGAAATGTGTCACCCAGTGTCAGAAGACTAGGTTTGAGGCGAAGGTCTTTCAGCAGGACAACGACCCAAAACACATCCAGCAGCACAAAAGAATTGTTGAAAAGGAAAAGATGGACTGTTTTAAACTGGCCAGCAATGAGTCCTGACCTGAATCCCTTTGAAAACCTTTGGAGAGAGCTGAAATCTGCAATTGCAAAAAGGACTCCTGCAAACTTTAAAAGAGCTTGAACACATAGCAATGGAGAAGTGACGCTTAATCTGCAAAGAATGCTATTTCTTGGGTTTGCTGCCACAAAAAAGTCCATTAGACAGTTTGGTCTTTCCTGATTGTAACATACAGAATTACTGGCTTGGCACCTTCAGGAAAATTGTTCTTGAACCTTGAGTATCTCACTGCCAGGTGAAACAAGGCAAGTCAATATACTCTACAAGCATGAACTGAAATGGCTTTTACTATTGGGAGCATTGTGTTATAAGTTAATGTGTGGTAATGACCTTTCCTAATCCGTTATAACATGTATGTGCTTCAATGCTTGTATTGTCATTATTTATTGAGGCTACTCCCCCTTTCATTGTTTTTCCCTCCCCTCTTTTCTCCCACCTTTATTATATCCTTGTTTTTTTGTGTTTGGTTCCGTGAAAAGTTCAATAAAAAAAAACTGACATTCATTGAATTTTTGAAAGACAAAATGAAAAAGAGACAGGGTATAGTTACACCAAGCATTCTTTATTGACTCAATTCATAAGAAGGTCACAGAGGAATTATATGAAAGCTACAAACATCATCTCCCTTCATAAGTTGCTTATTTTCATTCATTTGACTTCACTTTCAAAGATAAAACAAACACTACCACACAGAGAAAATAATGTCACACTGGTGAAGCTACACAGCAAAAACAACTTTTCTACATCATCGAACTCACACAACAGCCTGTAGGCCGCGCTCCTTTATCAGGTTTTTTTCTTTTTTAACATTCATCAGCATTTGAAATTAGACATAAAAAAGGTAAATTCAACTCAACCTCCTGAACACCCTACAGTCCTGCACTGAAAATGTTGACTGCTTTTACAGTTAGCGGACACTCATCTTTAATTAAAAATAAATACCATCTAAGCATCAGTGTTGCAGTTTGATTACAGACTGAATGAGGAATTATTAAGCACTCCACTGGCTGTCTGTGGGGACCTCCCAGAGGAAATGTTAGACCCTTAAATCTAATCTGTCATAAAGGAGTTACACAATTATCTTTCCCTATTAATGGTTTCCTACATTTCCCAGAAGGCTTTTAGAGAAAGAACCCTGAGAATAATATTAGTATGTTCCAATATTTCCATATTTGTGAAAATATTGACAAAAATATAGATTTTTAAAATCTTAAATAAATAGAAAACTCTTTGTGGGAACAATGGATGCTTGTCATTTTTGGTATAAAAGTGAAGAAAAATGTCAAAATTGGAAAACTGAACTGCACAGATCACAAATCCTTCCACTGCTCAGACGTGGACAGGTGAGGTTCTGCTGGATCCTCACGAATAGAACTTACTGTTGTTTATCTTCTTTTCCTTTGTCCTGGGGCGCAACAAAATGAGAGTGGAAATAATTAGGGACTTCCCACATTTCAGTTCATTTCACCCCCCAAAACACACACACACACACACCCGGTGATTTTGAGGCTTACCTCTGTTTCTCGCTGGTGCTGAACTCTCTCATGAGGTGGTTGTGTTGTCGGGGGAGGGCGGACCGCTGAATGTTGGTGTGACTGTCATACAGGAAAGGTTCACTGCCGAGCTCAGCCTGCTTTTTCCTCAGCTGGCTGGAGGACGAGTATAGCTCCTCCTCTGCTTTCTGAATGACAAGAGTCGTGATCAAAGTAACAGTAATACCTCCATATTGATGTCAAACTGCAGATATGTGTAAATTAACATTGATGTGTTTTTTTTGGGTGTGTGTATTTTCTCACCCCTGCTTGCTGTACATTGATGTAGACCAGTAGAGAGGCTAACTCTAAGTTTTCACTGTAGCCATTCTTTAGAGGTACAGAGCGGTAACCTGTTCAAACAATAAAAAACATGAAATCCACTCTCTGTGTGAACACAGTTAAGCTTGTAAATGATGGTCCAATGTCAACTGGTCATATCGAACTACAAAATTAAAAAGGACAACGCCAGTGTTTTTAATTGCTGCAGCCCATTTATTATAAATCCCATTTAATTTAAATTATTGCTGCAGGTCCAGATAAACCTGCTAGACCCCAAAAGCTAATCACGATTCTCTGCATTTGAAAAAAAAATTACATTTATTAAACCATTTATCATACACACATTTTGTTGCAATACCACTCCTTTTACTTTGATACTTTAAGTACACAAAGCTGATAATACTTCTGTACTTAGTAAGATTTTGAATGCAAAACTTTTATTTGTCCAGTATTTTTAAACTGTTGTACTGGTTAATCTGACTTAAATAAAGGATGTGAATACTTCTTCCACCACTGCTGGTTTGTGTTTGGAAATGTAAATGCAGTGTTATGTTAGTCTGAGTTCATAAAACAAATCAATCAAAATAAAATGTAATTTTCAGGGTTAATGTACACTGCTCAAAAAAATTAAAGGAACACTTTTTAATCAGAGTATTGCATCAAGTCAATTAAACTTCTGGGATATGATCTGGTCAGTTAAGTAGCAGAGGGGGTTGTTAATTAGTTTCAGCTGCTTTGGTGTTCATGAAATTAACAAGAGGTGCACTAGAGGGGCAACAATGAAACGACCCCCAAAACAGGAATGATTTTCCAGGTGGAGGCCACTTACATTTTTTCTGACTTTTTGACTAGTTTTGCATTTGGCTAGGGTCAGTGTCACTACTGGTAGCATGAGGCGATACCTGGACCCTACAGAGGTCGCCCAGACAGTCTAACTCCACCAGGATGGCACATCAATACGTGCCATTGCCAGGTTTGCTGTGTCTCCCAGCACAGTCTCAAGAGCATGGAGGAGATTCCCAGAGACAGGCAGTTACTCTAGGGGGCGGGACAGGGCCATAGAAGGGTCCTTAACCCATCAGCAGGACCGGTATCTGCTCCTTTGTGCAAGGAGTAACAGGATGAGCACTGCCAGAGCCCTACAAAATGACCTCCAGCAGGCCACTGGTGTCAATGTCTCTGACCAAACAATCAGAAACAGATTTCATGAGGGTGGCCTGAGGGCCTGATGTTCTCTAGTGGGCCCTGTGCTCACTGCCTGGCACCGTGGAGCTCGATTGGCATTTGCCATAGAACACCAGAATTGGCAGTTCCGCCACTGGCGCCCTGTGCTTTTCACAGATGAGAGTAGGTTCACCCTGGAGAACGTTATGCTGCCTATAACATCGTTCAGCATGACCAGTTTGGTAGTGGGTCAGTGATGGTCTGGGGAGGCATATCCATGGAGGGACGCACAGACCTGTACAGGCTAGACAACGGCATCCTGACTGCCATTAGGTATCGGGATGAAATCCTTGGACCCATTGTCAGACCCTACGGTGGTGAAGTGGGTCCTGGGTTCCTCCTGGTGCAAGACAATGCCCGGCCTCATGTGGCAAGAGTATGCAGGCAGTTCCTGTAGAATGAAGGAATTGATACCATTGCCTGGCCCCCACACTCGCCTGACCTAGATCCAATAGAACACCTCTGGGACATTATGTTCGGTCCATCCAACGCTGCCAGGGTGCACCTCAGACTGTCTTGGAGCTCAGTGAGGCCCTGGTCCAATTCTGGGAGGAGATACCCCAGGACACCATCTGTCGTCTCAGTAGGAGCATGCCTTGACGTTGTCAGGCATGCATACAACCATGTGAGGGCAATACACAGTACTAAGTACCGTTTTGAGTTGCTGCAATGGAATTTCAGCAAAATGGACAAGCCTGTTACATCATTTTTTCACTTTGATTTTCAGGGTGTCTTTGAATTTTCCCATTTAGATATGATGTGTTTTCAAAGTGTTCCTTCAATTTTTTTGAGCAGTGTATTTAAAATACAGAAATTTAGGCCAAATTCCTAATTCTTCAAACCAAACCTACACCTTTGTCCTCAAGGTCAGTTAAAATACACCTACAGTCAAGACTGTAAGTATTTGGACAGTTACAAGGTCTCCAAGTCTGTGATAGACTGGCGACCTGTCCAGGGCTGACACATAGACACAAACAACCAGGCACGTTCACATTCACACCTACAGGCAATTTAGAGAAGCCGGAGTACCCAGAGGAAACCCACGCAGGCACGTGTAGAACATGCAAACTCCAAACAGAAAGGCCTAGCCAAACCAGGGTTCAAACCCAGAACCTTCTTACTGCAAGGCAACAGTGCTCACCATTGCACCAGTGCGCCCTCAAACACAATCATCATATTTAATATTTTGAGCATAATCCCTTGCTTTAAAGTCTCTGACCCACTGACATCAGCAGACACTTTGTATCTTCCCTGATGATGCTCTCCCAGAGCTTCACTGCACAACAAGGTCTTGGTTGTTGTGAGGTCTCTCTGGCTTTAGTCTGGTCTTCACCAAGTGCAAGGTTGTTCGGGCAGACTCAAGATCAGGTGACTGACTCGGCCAGTTGAGGATATTCCACCTCCTCATCCTGGAAAGTTCTGTGGTTACCCTTGCCGTATGCTTAGTATAGTTGAACTGCTGAATGATGAAAAGTCATCAAATGAGATTTGATGCATTTAGCTGAATCTTAGCACATACAAGGGTCCTGTATCCCTCTGCATTCATCCTGTTGCTTCTGCCAGCAGTGAAAACATCAATAACTTCCAATGTGTCGGGTCAATTGGCAGCCATACATGCCCAAGCCATAACAGAACCACCACCGTGTTTGACAGATGAGGTGGTGGCTTTGGGTCATTAGCTGTTTCTTTTTCCTCCACAATTACCTCTTTCCATAATTTTGATTGAAGTTGATTTTTGTTTCATCAGTCCTTGTGAACTGCCTATCTGTTTTTGACGTTTACCAGGAGTTGCATCTCGTTATGAATCCATCCATCTTTTCTTCACCATGCAAATGATTTTCAGGTCATCCACAAGGCTTGTGCTACTGAGTCTTCCAAGTCCTTTGCTGTTTTCTAGTTTTCCTATAAGCACCTGCTTTTTTAGAGCGCTCCCACATGCTGAATTTAGCAAACCAACTTCTTTTGATATCTCTCGGATAGATTGTTGCCTTTTTTTGAGCCTCATTATTATCTTCTTCACTTGCAAGATCACCTCTTCACGCCTCATATTGACTGATGACTCTACCTCAATCTAAATGGCAACTCTCAACTCTCAGTCATCTCTGAGCCACGTGTGGGCTTTTTTTGTGCATGAACAAACACTGAAATGACACACAGCTGCCGAAGAAACATTTAGTAGCAGTTTATTGACTGTAAAGGATTTTACACTAAATATTAAATATGATTTTATTTTATTTCATGTGTATCTGTCCTATTATGTTTGAACCCCTAAAATTTAGGCACTATGTGTTTAAAGGGCTATAGCTCCCACACAGTTCTTTCTATATAGATGTCAGCCCTCTCAAATTAAAGCTGAGACTCTGCATTTTAATGTAGTATCCATTATTTTATCTCAAATTGAATGTGCTGAAGATCAGAGCCTGAAGAACAAAAAATGTCTAACTGTCCAAATACTCCCAGCCTTGACTGTACATGATATGTAGAAGTTCATATTTTTCGGGTACTATGTGTCAAACGATGAAGGAATATTTTACCTCAATGGTTTATTTTTACTGATCATTCATACTTTCTACTGTATATGAAATCAGAATTGTCTCAAAAGATGTACAAGAGAGGGTAGAACTGAAAAGTTATAAAGTAAGTAGAGTGTACAGAAATCTTGTTTCTAGGGAATAAATAAATATGTTATGTAATGCTCTTGCTTGATAATAAATACAGGAGCTTCATGTGAACAGCTATTCACTACCTCTAGCCCTCTGTGCTGTTTGTATGTGTTCCCACCTGAGCGGATGCCTTTGACAGGAAATGTGGCTTGAGCCAGGAAGTTTGGGTCTGAGAACATGTCCTCCTCATTGACCACAAAGCGCAAGAAGGTTAGCTCAGGCTCGTACACGGTGAAGACTACAGGCTCTGCTGGGGCTTTCCATACCGGGTTCAGACCATTATCACCTGCAGTCCACAGAAACACAGCACTGTTCACATGATTACAAAGATTCAACAGGATATAGCTGCCATCCAACAAAGCCTTTGATTGTACAGTCAACCCCCCCCTTACGATAGACAACGGTCTTGAACTTCTCGTCTGTGTGTCCACATAGCTCGATCTCAACAAATGGACTGGCGATGCTGCGGCCGGGCTTAGGAAGGTGTCTGGCAGCAATCACCTGCAGAAGACAAACACAACTGCTGTTGTAAAGTTCTCTCCAGACCAACAAGCAAAATATAAATATACTGATATTCATCCAGTATTTATTTATTTTATTACGAAATAAAGATCAGCCAGTCAGCATCATGCCCCTCTGACATAATGATGCAGTCTGATTGTCACAATATCACCTCATGATGAAGACTACAGTGGCTTCAGAAAAGTATTCAGACCCCTTTACTTTTTGCACTCTAGATTTAATTTTATCAGTCTACACTCAATAACCAATAATGGCATAGTGAAAACATATTTTAAGAATAATTGCAGATTTATTAGAAATCAAAAACTGAAATCTTTCATTAACAAAAGTATTAAGACCATTTGCTGTGGCACTCCAAATTGTGGTCAGGTGCTGGATTTAATTATCCTTGAGATGTCAGTTTCTCCCATCTCCACACAGGATCTCTGGAGCTCAGCCAGAGTGACCATCAGGTTCTTGGTCATCTCTCTTATCAAGGCCCTTCTCTTTCGATTGCTCAGTTTGGCCGGGGGACCAGCTCTAGGAAGACTCCTGGTTGCTCCACACTTCTTCCACTAAAGAATTAGGGAGGCCACTGTGCTCTTGGGAACCTTCAATGCAGCAAAAATGTTTTTGTTCCTCGACACAAACAGCTTTGAAACCTTATACAGACGGGTATGTGCCTTTCCAAATCATGCCCAATCAACTGAATTTACCAGAGGTGGATTCCAATCAAGGTGTAGAAACGTCTCAAAGATGATCAAGAGAAATGGGAGGCACTAAAACTAAATTTCAAGTGTCAGAGCTAACTTTCTGAATACTAATTTCAATATATTTCAGTTTTTCCTTTTTAATAAATTTGAAAAAAAATCTTAAATTCTCCCTGATGAGGGAAGAAATTATTTTTTTTTATTTTCGCATAAGGCTGCAACATAACAAAATGTGAAAAAGTTGAAGGGATCTGATTATTTTCCAAATGCACTTTACCGTGATATATACCGTTAATATTAAAGTACAAGTACTGATTTAAGGGTCTTAATACTTTTGTAAATGAGAGATTTCCAATTTTTGATTTTTAATAAATTTGCAAAAATTTATAAAAAACATAATTTCACATTGTCATTATGGATTATTGAGTGTAGATTGATGGGCAAAACTACAAATCATATCCACTTAAAATTAAGTCTACAACACAGTGACTTATTCAAAAAGTGAAGGGATATGAATACTTTCTGAAGCCACTGTATGTGTTAGCCATTTTTTATTAAATGTGAGTGTGTGTTTGAGTACAGACATACCCTGACAACAATGTTGTACTTGACCTTCTTCTTCTCTTGGTTAGGGTCGAAAGTATCATAGCGCATGAGCTCCGGCTGCAGCACGTAGCCCGTACGTCCATTCAGACTGAAGAGGGCGCTGTTCAACTGGGTGTATTTATCTAGGTGGTAACATACATATTATATGACCCTCTGCTCTACATATGTGTCATACCACATAGCTGAAAACACCTTGTCTTTAGGCCATCATTATTGAAATTATTGTAAAAATTAAGTCAGACGTGCCTCATAAGAACAGATGATGGAAGTAAACTGGTCGCTACAGCTGGTGACATCAATCCTGATAGAACATCAGCAAGTGTCTGCTCTGCCTCTCTTTCTCCCCCTCTTCCATCTCAGAAACATGACTCCTCCTCTGGGCCTTGCATTTTCATGAAAAGTTTCCAGACCAAGCTATTCTTCATTTGTCCACTAGTTGTCCCCCTTGAGTTTGCCTCCTCTGCAAATAACCTGACCCTGCACACCTGTCCCTCATTTCCTCATTGTCCCACACCTGTTCCTTGTCCCTTCATCAATCCCCAATGAATATATACTGGCCACACTGTATTCCATGCTTATTTGCCAGATTCATACATCGTTGATGTAGTGTCATTGGCCTATATACATGTAACAGTAAGAAAAGCACAGGTGTAAATAATAAAATGAATGATGAAGGCAGGGGTTAAATTCTTTCTAGTCACTAGTTTACTAGAAACAATGTTGATACCCATATGGAGGTCAGCAGGAGTCTGGGCTGCTGTGATGTCATTGTATTCGGTGAAAAGTACTACAGAGGCTTTTCTAAGATCTTTTTTAGCATTTTAAATTGAACAGGAACTTGTGGGTATGTGTGGTTATATGACCATGGTTCCATGTTATCCTGTTAATAATTTTCAAAACAAAACAAACTGCAGAGTGCCCGAAACTAACCTACGACACCTTTCTGTGGCCACCTTACTCTCCCTCCCTCACCTCGTCTGTGATGTAACAAATGAGCCTTTTAGACTAAAAAAGTGCTCCACAATCATATTCAAACTCTTAACATTGATTTTTAACTGAAAATGTGAGTTTTTTTAATTGCAGTATAATTTTAAACCATCAATTGCTCCTTTTCTCACTTACCCTCATGTCACCTGCCCTGTGGCATCATCATGCTTTCTCTCCCTCTCTCTCTTTACTCTGAACGCACCAGAGTGGACATGAAAGAAATATCAGTAAACTAGTGACTATAAACAATGTTGATAAACATATGGAGGCCAACAGGAGCCTGTACATTTCGAATAGACTGTTTTGATGTCATTATTTTGGCTTAACCACCAATATTTTCTCCTTTTCTCATTCACCTCCATGTTGCCTGCTCTCCCTGCCCTATCGGCATCATCATGCTCTCTCTCTCCCTCTCTCTCTACTCTGAATGCCCCAGAAAGAACATGAAAGAAATATTATCAGTCAAAAGTGGTGTTTCTTACCATGATGTTCAGAAATGGATTACGAAACATTTCTGATCTAAATGGCTTTGATTATTATATCAAGAAACACTGACTCATTTCTTGTATACTTGTATCGTTTGACTGATAGTCATTTTCTCACTGCTCTCAACTTACTTTTTTTTTCTGAGGCTGCCCCAAAAACTGACGAATGTAAGTGCCACCCTTCCTCTTGCTCACAATGACACTTACTGTAAATGAAAGCTGATTGTAATAAAAGTGCTTGCACTTTAATCACACAAACACTAGTAATGCTATTTCTCATGAGCAAGTACAGCTATAGAGTATACTATACGAATATGCAAGCTAGTACTGTCTACACAAATTACACATGCAGCACAACATAAACGACTGACACTTTACTTAGAAGTCACACTGGCTTTCTGACAAATATAACGTAATAAAGACATCAATGGTTGAAGATAAGTGATATATGTATATATAAACATACATAAATCTATATACATATACACACACACACACACACACATACACACACACACACATACACACACACATATATATGTATATGTATGTCTATGTATATGTATATATATATATATATATATATATATATATATATATATATACACGCACACACACACACACATACATATATATGTATATATATATACAAACATATACACACACATATATATATATATACATATACACATACACACATATATATATATATATACACATATACATACACACAAATATATATACACATACACACATATATATACACACATGCATATATATATGTACACATATATATACATATACATCTATATACATTTACACACATGTATACATATACATGCATATACATATATGTATATATACATATAAATACATATACATATACATATATATACACATACATAAATATACATATATATACACACACACACATATATATACATATATATACACACACACATATATATACATATATATACACATTTAACATTTGTTCATTCACTTTATGATGATATGGAGCGATGATGGTGAGGTTTGTCGTTTTGTTGAAAATAAGTGATGAAAGTAGGATTTAAATTTGAAATGTGAAAATACAACAATACTCTCCAAACACAACACAGCAATGAGTAGTGAAATGCTGTTCATTTAGCTCAGTTTATTTAAGAACATTCAGTGCCATGTGTTACCTAGATATATCTAGCAGAATTGGTATGCCTGCAGGATGCTCATTGTCCATTAGTTCTTCATTTTTCAACTTTGAAATTTTGTAGGTGCTGCACTGAATATCTCAGTGTTATCCAAAATAAAATAAAAAAAATATAAATAATTATATAAAAAAAAAATTATAAATATTTTTTTTGAATAAAACCTTTTCAACACTTTGAAAACAAAACAGTTCATAAAGTTCCCTAGAAGTAGAGCCTGTTGTTGGGATGTTATCTAATGTAGATGGCTGAGCTAAGAACAGTCTGGACCAGGTATTCATCCAGCAGTTCACATTCTAGATTTGAAAGAGTTTCAGGTTTTACCAGTTTAAGTAGTTTAGATATCTCTGCAAACTGCTTCTTAAAACAATCATGTTAACACACCTTCCATATTTGTTTTATGATTAGAAAGAAGATCTGTTTTCAATGACTAACTTCACCATTAATTTTCATTGTTATGGATCACAAAATATGCTCAATTGTTTTTTACTTTCATTTGAAAGATAAGACCATAGATAGATACGACCATATTGTAATATGGCACATCACTCAACAATACTGAATGTCATACTAATTTGTAGTTTGGGTTATAAATTAAGGGGAATACACCAGTAATCATTGCTTGTGCCTTTGTTAATTGGATTTAGTTTTTGTACTTGCTGTAAAAAAGGTTCAATGTTGAGAATTCGTTGACAACATCAGTCCTATGTTATTCTTATCTGTGTTCTCTCCATTATATCCAGGTTGACTACAGAGATATGTCAGAGCTGCAGCTGAGCAGCGAAAGGACCTAGATTTTAATGGAAGAACTCTCCCATATATCTTTTTCATGGACAATGAGGCTAAAATCAGGGACCCTCAAAAGCTGAACTGTTGAAATGGAGAGAGATGATGGGCAAATGGATGACGCTAGTTTACATTTACAGCTTGTAAGAGATCTTATGACATTTGATTGTGTTTAATGAAAAAAAAGAGCAGAACAAGTTTAATTCAGCAAAGGTTGTGCTAAATTAATGTATTCAGTACAACATTTTTAAAATTATTATTACGTGATAACATGATATTTTTATATTCTAATACAATGGAAACTAAACTTCTTGTCATCATTCAAATATATTCAGTAGCTAAAACAAAATCAACAGGTCAAAACAAAATCATCAGGTCAGTGGCAGGGAATTTAATAAGAGATAAGATGAAACCATGTTACCAATGAGGAAATTAGGTTACTGCAGTGGCTAGAAGAAATATTCAGCAAGGTAAAATATACAGTATGATCCCACTAGAATAGGAAGCAACAGATAGGTCAGAAAAAATAACCAAATATTATAAGTAAGTCTGTGGATATTATGAAAATATGGAACTATGTGATTGGATATAACAAGCTTGGTTGGCATTTCCAACGTGCCGAGCAGCCTAGCTTGAGCATGGAAAATATATTGACATTTGTAATTTTTATCTCATAATGAAAAACTATTATGAGGGTACTTCAAAATAATTAGACTTAATGCTTTTTTGCTGAAGGTAGAGAATAAAATACGGATTAAAATGCTTGTAAATTTACAGGTAGCAAGTTAAAAGACTGCACGTTTTCCTGTAGGCATGATGACTATTTTTCAAGTGCGCCGACTGGTTAGATGATTATACATCCTAATATGGATGAAAGTATCGCCTGACTGTAATAATTAACATGACAAGAAATAAAAAGCAGTGTAAACAGTGACATTTTACAAATAAGTAGACCATGTCCATGAGTCTGGCTTTAACACAAAGTTTCTAAAAGGATATACACTGTAGTTGACTGCACTTAAAGCCTAATGAAAGGAAGTAGGGGGGCTGAAAGTAGGGAAGGGGCTATTGGCCCAGCACACTTTATGTCCCTGAACCACATTTGTTTTGAGTCACGGTCACTGTATCTAAGGTTCAATCATTCCCATTCACTCTAAGACATCAGGTAAAACTACAGACCATCTTGCAATGGGATCACACCAAGGATTGTATATAACGATGGACAGCTTATCAAAAGTGAAGCCAAAACATCTCGATTGCACCCTGACTGCAGTATTGGTCATGAACTCCGTCCCTTCCATGTCAGCAGATGGGAAATGGGCCAAACAAAAAAAAAAATGAAAGTACACGTCAAAAATTTTTTTCCTTAGGATAGTTTCTGTCATTTTAGGATTTTTTTTATCACGCTGTATGTTCAAGTGTTAATTTTTCGGATACATTTGGTTTTAATTAGTTATTTGATGCCATAAGAATGGGGTGTACCGTTTTTATAGCATCAACAACAGCTTTGTGTGCGCTTGCAATTGAGTCCAGTGGGTGTATGGGCTGGACCTTGATACCGCTGATCAATCTGCCGATTACTACTGCGTAGACTCTGGCTCTAAACAACGTCACCGGCGCAAGATGGCGGCTGCCATATCCAGGATATTTTATTTTTATATGTTTATATAGATAATATAATACGAGAACAAAGTAAAATTAAAAGGGTATGTTAAAAAATGGCTCATCGCCTGGATGTAAAATGATTAGCTAGTCTTTTGTATGAAAGATTATACAGTAGCTTTTGAACTAGGAGCCTAGGCAATATATAAATTTTATTGTCTTTCTGGAAGAAAACATGGCAACCTATGTTAACATTCTGATATAGACTTCAGGACTTTGCACACTGACTATTTTCAAAATTCAAACCAAGAGTCTGATTGACATCTCGGCCATATATATGCTTTTTATTAAAAATAGATATACAGTACATGTCCTGCCAAAATTAATGTCTGACACACATATAATAATCCTGATAAAGTTTAGTTGTTTTGCTTACTAATATTCAGCTAAAATGTTGTAATTATGTCAGATTTTGATTTGAATTATAAGATATCAAGTAAGTATGTTGTTCCTGTATTCAGCTAGCTTACATCACATGTTAAAATATTAGAGTCATTCGTCACTGGGTGTCTCCTGGAAGAGGTGTTATTGCTAAAGCTGCTGACAGTGACAACCATTTCTGACAGTTTGCTACTATCAGCCAGTAGCTACAAAATAAAGCTAGCAATACAATGGTGAGCTCCTTACCTGTTGTAGTAAAAGGAAAGGAAGAAGTGTGTCCCGAGTGCCACAATGTCATGATGTTTTCCGCGCTGTATCTATACATCAGTGAACTGGGCAGACAGAGAGCTCACAGTAACCTAGCTGCTAACAGGCTAAAATGGGTGCCACAGATACTTGCCACAGTCACTCTGTGCACTCACTGTCATTTTTGTATATGTACAGTCACACAAAATTGTTTTAACGTATGTTAAAGGACCACTGTCTAGACCATGTGATACAGACAGAAGATAGAGTTACACATCCTTCTGTTGATGAGCAAAGGGGATATAACCTTATAAGACCCGCCCACACGAGAGCTTTGTGTCAGCCCTGACACTGAAAAATTCAGCAGCTAAGCTAAAAACATCCACTAACTGAACTGAAAAAAGTGAAAGAGAAACCCTAAAAAGAAGGAGAATATTTATTTATTATATGTTCACTTACAGTTTTTTTGTTTGATTTTTGGGAGATTACCCTAAATCAAATGTAATCCCACAGACCTGTGTCATTAATGAATAGGAGACTACTGTCATATAAATTTCCCCCTGTAGGGGAAATTATCAAACACCAAAACACCACTTTTACATTATTTTATTCACTGTGACAGACAATGGCAATAGCATTGACTAGAAGGTTTGCAGTGGAACTGGCTTTGCTAGACGGAGGTTATTTGCATAGACTTCGTAGCTATGCAGTAACTCCGTAAATGAATAGTTGGATATTTTGGGAAAGTCCAGAAGTCTTGCTGTCACCTTTAGGTTGCCAGGGGACCGACATAAACTCAAGGAAGGTACTGCGCCTGACATAAACTCAAGGAAGGTACTGCGCCTGACCAAGAGAGAGTGTAGAACATAATCTCCTCTAAAAGCATAACATGTTATTTTCAATTTTTTACCCTTGGTACAGCCAAGCCAGCTGTTTCCCCAATTCCAGTCTTTATGCTAAGATAAGCTAACTAGCCACTGGCAGCAGCTTCATATTTAGTGTTCAGCCAGCGTAGCAGTACTTATCTTCTTGTCTAACTGTTGACAAGAAAGTGATTAATAGTTTTTCCTAAAAATGTAAAACTTTTACTTTAGTGCACAACTACAAATCCCGTTTTTGTATTCTTGAGTAATGTGGTCATGACAGACATGCCATTGTTATGACTAACTGTCTCATCACACCACAATTAGCACAATGAACCTAATTTGCATGTTCTTGTTACATAAATAGGTAGTGATGAAAGGTTTGTGTCATAATGACTACCTATGGGTTTTTTAGTTGTATTGGTAGTGTTAGTGTGTTGGTTGGAGGTAGATTTGTTTGTGGCCAAATGGATATAAAAAGTATAGCTCTATAGATCTGTCTCACTGCAGACATTTTGACTTTTCATAGCAAGAAAAGCACTGGTGTAGTGAATAACGAAATTGATAGCTGCATTCCATTTAGGTGCATCAGTTCCAGGCCCCAGGCATTCCGCATGTCAGCTCAATGACATTGAGTACTGGGACACTTAAAAG
>NC_053407.1:2870921-2980921 GCF_016859285.1 Xiphias gladius | reverse complement strand
TGATTGGTAAAGCAACATCAGTGTAGTAAGAAAAACTTATGTCTATACTCCACTTCAGGGGTATGTGAATGTCAAACATGCATCAGACACCAAAATAACTTGTACTCACAGTTTTGGATGTTGCACTTGGAGATGTCCACAACACCCTTACATAGTTCACCTAGTGGGTTGTCTTCCATGTCCTGTTTTAAAACACATCATAAATGCACACTGATTATTTTCATTCATTTTGTCTGCTGATTGACCTCCAGTTACCTGTGACCTAAACTCTAATCTTTACCTGTCCTTTGATGTCAGGTTGGGTGTTGTTGGACACTTCCTCTACAAAGTTAGATGGGAAGAACAGTTGCACCTTTCCACCATGGTCACCTTTCCACCTGTAGTGAGCAAAATGAGTAGGAAAATATGAACAGTCTGTTTGTTATTTGTGTGTTTTGCCATTGGGCATGCTAGCCAAGTAAATGCAGATAAACATGATTCAGGGACATAAAGTGACTAATCCCCTAAGATACCGCAAAGAATCAATACCAGTTTTTGTTATAGCCTAGTGTTTCTCAACAGGGGTGGTACCACCCCCCCAGGGAGCATTTAGACAACACTGGGGATCGCTGGAAGCTATATTTTTGAAAGGGGGACATTTGTTTAAGACCAGTTTATACCAAAGATTCACAATGAGACAAGTTGAAACGTGCAACTTCTTGCAAAAGAATGTGGTCTGCAACATCAAAACCTGCCAATTTACACCATTGCAACTGGACAATACAGTGTTTTGTTTCCATAGCATCAACTCGTTACTTCAGTGTTTTGTCAGTTTTCTGTAGTGCAGCTCCATGCTGCCTTTACAGGAATCATCTATAAAAAATCACCAACATAGCTTTTACTGTGTCAACTCAGGAAAATGGACGTTGTTTTCCTTGGTATTCCCCATGGAAGAAATGAAGAGTTTCTTCCTGTTGAAAGCATTTGTTTCTCCCGAGGATACACTGTGAATGCCGTGTTGTCACAATGCTTACAAATTTACACGAGGGACATTCCACTGTCGGACTTCCCGTGAAGGCAATTTAGCATCTAGCATCCATAGATACACTATAACATTATTCAATTCAAGTGGCTTTATTGGTATGACTGTGTACCATACAATGTTGTAAAAACATATAAAAACATAAAACAAACTATATATTCACAATAAACATAAATAAACAATTTTCTAAAACAATATTCTAAGAGAATCAGAGCAGTGCCATTATCCACTTAATTCCAGCTGAGATGGGGGAGTTTATATTGCTTTTCCTCTTCTGCATTATAAAACTGTTTAGTCTAGTCTTGAACTTTAAGTCCTCATTAAACATCTTCACCAAGTTTGTGAATAAAAGGAAATGTGAAATTATTTTTGTGAATTAATTTGCCTGGAATCGCACAAAACAATGTCTGACCGAACTCCATTCAAAAATTTGCTAAATTAATTCTGCCCTATTTAATGCCAGAAAATTACATGCTGCATATGTGACATGTGTTTTGTTTTGTTTTTTTCCTTTTTTTTTTCTTCCTTTTTAATTTTTTTATCAGCGAAATGGCACCAATAAAAAAAAAAAAAAAATGCCACCACTATTCTATTGAATAACTTAGCTTTGGATTCACACCCTCTCCCACCAGTGCACAAATTCCAATATGTTTATTGTGTGATCAAGTGTTTTAAAATAAGGCCAGGAAATCCTAAAGTCTCAAGGAGCACATGTCAGACAAGGAGCGTCCATTCTTCCAGGGCATCAAAGACAAGAATCGTAGGAGCCTGATTAGCATTCTTTTCGCTAGGAACAACAGTCAGAATGATAGTGGGCTCGTAATGTCGTTTAACATCTCCCTGCTGGTAGCCAAATGTGGTAAGCTGTTCAGAATCGAAGATAAGTTTGTGTTCCCTGCCATCTAAGAGGTCATATCTACCATGATGGAGCGCGATACTACACAGGTGCTGAAATCCATCTCACTCAGCAATGACACAGTGGCATGCAGGATAAATGAAATGGGCACCGATACAGAGGAGCAGCTGTGTGCCATCCTGTGGGACTCTTCATTCAGCCTTCAGCTGGATGAAACAGCCATCTCTGACAACAACGCTCTGCTAATGGCCTTTCTGCAATTGGGCCACCAACAGTCAGGAGACAGCTGAGGAATTTTTGTGTTCCAAATATCTGAAAACAGATACCAAGGGCCAGACCATTTTTAATGCACTTTATGAGCACCCCCAACCCCGTGGTTGGCAGGTACCATGGTTTCATCTCTCTGATGAAGGAGCAGTTTCAACATATCCTCACAGTCCACTGTGTCTTGCACCGCAACAACCTTTGGGCCAAATCGAAAAGTCCACCTCTCCTTGAGTCTCTCAGTGTTGCAGTTAAGGCGATAAATAAAATAATAGCCCATTCCCTCAATGACAGACTGTTCCAACAGCTGTCTCAGGAAAAATGCCACATTTGAGCATCTTCTCCCCATACTACATACTGTACACGGGCTCTCATATGGAAACTGCCTTGTTCATTTTTGGGAGCTCTATGACAACATCCTCCTGGAGGAGGTTGATGAATCCCTTGGGGAAAAGCCGCTGCAAATTTGTGTACTTGGCAGACTTTTTTGAAAAGATGATCAAAGTCATGCTAAAGCTCAGAGGAAATGGCTCTACTCAGGTCCACTGCAATGCGGTGATTCACAGTCTCATAGCCAGGCTAGATCTGTACAGGCAGAGAATAGGCAGGAGGTAGTCTGCTCCTTTCCTACAGTTGACAAAGGTGATCAACTATTTTTCAGAAACAATGCTCTTATTATAATGAATATAATATATAGTAATAATATAATTAATATATATCTAATTAATGTTTTATTACTGTAAATACATTATTTTGTCATTTTTATTTTATCCACTACTCTGAAAATATAGGCCTATATATGCATTATAAATATAAAGAAACATTTATTAGTAGACCAATTAGCATAAAATAATCAGTTCAAAATCGTATCATCTATAAATCTGCACCAAGAACAATTGGATGCCTTCTCATTTACATCAACCACCTGGTGGATAGCTGAGATGGAAATCAACTTCAGAGACCTCCTGGACCTTGATGTCCCCATCTGATTGGTGCAGCCTTTTCAAGCGGACATGACCGAATGCAAGCCCACTATCCAGGAGCATCTTGTTGACATCCAGTGTGATGACGAGGCCCAGGCTGCTTTCTGCAACTCTGGCTGGGGCAGCAGGTATGCATCCAATATGCCCAGCTTTACCCAGCTCTCTGGGAGAAGATCAGGCTGCTTCTTGCTACCCCAACAACATATCTAGTTGAGCAGGGATACAGCCAGGTCCTTCACATGCAGTCCAAGTACCGCAATCACTTGGACTTAAAGGCCACAAACACTGAAACTAACTTCTCTGCAACCCACAGTGAAGAAATTGCCAAAGAACCACAAGTTGAAGGGCTCTCACTAACTTTCAAAGTAATCTGCTTATTTCCTTTAACAGTTGAGATAAATGCTTTTTTCCATTAGTCTCAGACTTTTTCCTTGGTAGCCTGCTCATTTTCTGTTGGAATAATTACTAAGAATGCTTCTTGTTTGACATATCTGATTGGCTACGGTTTGTGATACCTTATTAAAGTTTGAATGTCGAACTTCTAAACGTTTCTGATGGCTGCTGATTGTAGTCAATAACAACACCTAATTAAAGTCAAATTTCTAAACGTTGCATTTGTTTAACACTTGTAAATGAAATTTCTATTCATACAGCTTTTTTGCTCCCTTGGAAACTAATAATAATGATATTCCAACTTTTTAACGATATAACAAATAATAATCATAATAAGACTATATTACTACTACTTCTAATATTAGAAGTAGTAGGAGTATATTATATTCTGTTGCTGCCCGTGTGTGTGTGTGTGTGTGTGTGTGTGTGTGTGTGTGTGTGTGTGTGTGTGTGTGTGTGTGTGTGTGTGTGTACTCACCATCCATTGTTCCCCTTTCTTACATTGTGTATCAAAGCTCCTTTACTGAAGCTGAGCTCATCCGGCCTTGTAGCCTGATAGCTATATAAAGCCCTAACAGTACTTTGAGGCTAAAGGAGACAAACACACACAATCATGAATGTCTTTATTAAAGTAAACTGCACAAGATAACAGACAGCGGAAGCTGAAAGAGTATAGAGTATAGGTGTGTACGTACCAGTGAGGGCTCAATCTCATTGGGTTCCACATATGTCTTCACCTCGTACAGAGAGGCACAGTCTTTCTCCTGTGAAGCACAATCCACTGTTAGGTACCAGTCCTTGCAGAGGAAATGTTATTGGCTGTAGAACCATATATTGAACTGATATTGACCTTACATGTCCAGCAGACAAGGCAAGGCAAGGAAAGTTTATTTACTGTATATAGCACCACTCAGACACAGGGCAATTCGAAAGTGCTTTACGGAGCCATAGAAATACATTAAAAATAAAACATTAAGAAAACATTAAAATTGCATTTAAAAGACAATGAAAACAGGGACAAAAGCAAAAACAAGCAAATAAGTAGTTAATGATTAAAAAGAGGTTAGGTGTGTAATTTAAGAATCAGAATCAGAAAACTTGAAAACTTGGGAAATTGCTTTGTTAAGACTGCAATAGGAAGTAATAAGTAAAAACTTCTATGAATAGTAATAATAATAAATACCTTGTAAGTGAATAGAAAAATGTACAAATGCAAATGTGCAAAAAGAAATGTGTGGGGTAGAATCTCCAAATCCCCATAACATTAGCATACAGTAGGTCTAGGGTCCCATCTCCTCTGGTAATGCAGTCCACAACTGAGTGAGAGTGGGAAGAGTCGGGTCCAGCTGAAGTCCCTGGAGATCATGAAGAAAGCACTGGGGTGCAGAGTCTGGACTCACACGGCAACAGAGTGGATGACATCATATTTGGTTGCCAGATTAACTGATGGGTGGATGTAATCAACTCCCTAGATATGTAGAATGGACGCAGCCCCAACAGTTTAATGTCTGGGCTGCAGAAACATTCCTTTTCCTGGCCGCCCAAACCATCTGAAAGCTGTCGATGGCTGCGATGGGATCCGGAGTATCTTCCTGTAGCCATGCGATTTGAAGCACAACATTACACTCATGGAAAATCCCTCTGATTCCTCACTAAGGCCACTAGCTCATCTATCTTATTAGGGATCTCACGTTGCCTATGATGACAGAAGGGAGACACACTTCTCTTCATCAGTGTCTGTTGTCTAGATCAAGCTCTCTTCCCTTATCACTATGTGCCTCCTCTGCATCCTCTGTATGTACTCTTCTGATTTATGCAGGGACTTCCGTTGTTCTGGTTGCCAATGCAGCGGGCTTCAGTGCAATCAGCTTGTCCCCCGTGTAAACAATGCAACCTTGGAGTTGCATGACAGCATTCAAAAAAGCATCCGAAGATGTAATGTCACAGTGAAAAAACAGACCAGAACTATCTCTACTAGAGATTTAGTGCTTTATAGACAAGTAATAGGATTTTAAAATCTATCCTTTGACACACAGGAAACCAGTGCAGTGATTTAAGGATCGGTGTAATGTGCTCCACCTTCTTGGTGTTAGTGAGGACTCTGCAGCTGTCTGGTTGATTTTTTAGACCTGTGAAGACACCATTACAATAGTATGGCCAACTGAAAATAAATATTAAACTAGTTCTTCTGTATCTTGTTTAGACAAAAATCCTTCAATTCTTGCTATGTTTTTACGGTGGTAGTAGGCTGATTTTGTAATTGTCTTTACTGTGGCTGTTGAACTATAGGTCCAAGTCCATAACTACATCAAGATTTCTGGCTTGATTTGTACATTCTATTGTCATGGGCTTGAGATGAGCACTGACTTTGGGGACTAAAACAATTATTTCAGTTTTTTCTGTGTTCAATTGTAGAAAATTCTGGCACATCCACTTGGTTTGTTCAATGCACTTATTCAGCAAATGTAAGGGATTCACATGGTGACACTGTTATGTAGAGTTGTGCATCATCTGCATAACTGTGGTAAGATATGATATCAAATTCCATAATCTGAGCAAGGGGGAAGCATGTAGATGTTGAATAGAACAGTACCCTTGAGGATATCCACATGCTTTTTTTTCGCTCAACTTCATAATCTTCAATTGACACAAAGTAGTCCCTATGTTGTACATATGGTTTGGACTAATTTAGCACGGTGCCAGAAAGTCCCATCCACTTTTCCAGCCTGTCGAGAAGTATCCTATGGTCAAGCACTGAGACCTAGTAACACCAAAACCGAAATTTTTGACACGCCACTGGTCAAATGAATGTCGTTTAACACTTTAACAAGTGCAGTCTCAGTGCTGCGTTGTGGTCAAAATACAGACTGAAAAGCATTAAAGAAATGTGTTTGCACCAAGAAAGCATTAAGGTGCTGAAAAACAACCTTTTCAATTATCTTTCCTAAAAAAGGTAGGTTTGATATGGGCCTAGAAATGGGGCTAAAACAACGAACAAAATAAAAAGTGACTCTAGGATGCATTGATGACTACTTTGCTAGTGAACAAGATACAACATGTAAAAATGACAGCTTTGAAGACATTAGAAGACATATGTTTTTATGATTTTTTATATGATTTTTTTTTTTTTGGCCAAACTGGTGGAGCGCAGTGTCAGTAGCTACAGCATTTTGGTCCAGAAGGAAATATCTCAATAGCTATTGGATGATCACCATGAAATTTTGTACAGAGTTAATCTCCAGTCTAAGGTGTATAGAAGGCCCACTCATAGAGATCCGGGCCCAAAGCAAAGATAATACGATTTGAGCCCATAATAGGCTAAGATAAACACTAGGGCTGCCCTGCAATAGTCAACAAAATGAGGCATATTTAGTAATAAAAAATTAACAGTACATAGAGATATTGTATGATGAACAGCAGCAAAAAATGTTTCCCAACACGTGTCACAAGACTCCACAAGACTCCAAAAACTCCTGCCTTACGGCAGCCTTACAGCAACTCTTAGGGGACACACTACTTCAAATATGGAAACACTTTGTAAACACAGGACAGTCTGTTACAGTAATTACATATGTCGGACAGGAAATTCAAAATGTGGGATCATTTTGATAAAAATTAGGACAACCCAAACAAGGTGACATGCAAAATCTTCACGCAAACATTCACCTATCATTTGTGGCCTCAAACATGGGTTATCATTTGCAAAATGTAAATAGCCTAACGTTAGCCACTTAGCATGGCTGTCCACTCTAACGTTCTCATTGCTGGCTGTTCCCACACATTCAGAGTCGTTCGGATAAATTCAGTGGATTGTATTAAGTTGTTCTGACTTGCTGGTAAAATGTTTAATGAATATATTTTTACTATTTTTTAAACTATTTTTATTATTTCTCAATTTTCTTTTCTATTACTATTTAGTGACAGAATTTCCCTAAAGAGAATCTTAACATTTCCTTTGGTTTTTGTATGTCTCCTACAGTAACTCACTGTGCTGAAGCGGTCAACAAGCCCGGGGGTGACTGGGTAACGTAGCTTGATTTTGCGATACAGCGGCTTCTTCCTGAAGTAGTTGACCAGCTCCACCAGGCTCTCAAACTCTGTAGTGCTGCCTAGCAGGTACATGTTGCCCTCCTTCTGGATCCGGCAGTGTTTCACCTTACCATCACCTCTGAAAAAGAAAGGACTTCATTACTACTAAAAACAAACAGATCAGGCAGAGAGAAATAAAGTCATAAGTGCAACACGGCACCTGAACGTGATGGCGAAGGAGTCTGGTTCTCCCTCTCTCTGCCGAATGAGGAAAGCTCCATCTCTAGGAATCCTCAGCAGGTAATCCTCTGCCTGACCTCTGCTCAGGTTACTGTAGAACCACCTGCACAACACACACACACAAGGACAGTTATATTATGCATGCTTGTGTTTGTGTGAGGGTAGTTATCAAGAATATATATATTATATTTTATATATATTATATATATATATATATATATATATATATATATATATATATATAGACACACACACACACACACACACACACACACACACACACACACACACACACACACACACACAAGTATTCAGTCATATGCCAGTGGTATCTGTCAAGAATGCCGGTTTGGCAAAAGAGTTGTTTTGCCCTTTATACCTGTAAATTGATACAAAATGAACTAAAGAAAGAGAGGGGAAAGAGTTACTATGTGTCTGTGGGTGTATGAGTGAAAATGAAAAGAGACAGATAGAAGCAATGCATGCATGGTTGATACATTACTTAATTTTTTAACATTTTGTTATGTTGCAGCCATATGCTAAAATAATTTAAATTCATTTTTCCCTCATTAATCTACACTTAATACCCCATAATGACAAAGCAAAAACAGAATTTTATAAATTTTTGGAAATGTATTTAAAAGGAAAAACTGAAATATCACATTCACATAAGTATTCAGACCCTTTACTCAGTACTTAGTTGAAGCATCTTTGGCAGCGATTAAAGCCTTGAGTCTTCTTGGATATAACGTGACAAGAATTACAAACCTGGATTTGGGGATTTTCTGCCATTGTTCTCTGCACATCCTCTCAAGCTCTGTCAGGTTGAATGGGGAATGTTGGTGGACAGCTATTTTCAGGTCTCTCCAGAGAGGTTCGATTGGGGTTCAAGTCAGGGCTCTGACTGGGCCACTCAAGGACATTAACAGTTGTTCCTAAGAAACTCCTGTGTTTTTTCTTGGCTGTGTGCTTAGGGTCATTCTCCTGTTGGAAGGTGAACCTTCATCCCAATCTGAGGTCCTTAGCGCTCTGGACCACGTTTTCATTAGAGATATCTGTGTACTTTGCTCTGTTCAGCTTTCGCTCAACCCTGACCAGTTTTCCCTGTCCCTGCTGCTGAAAAACACCCCGACAGCATGATGCTGCCACCACCATCTTCACCGCTGGGATGGTATTGGGCAGGTGATGAACGGTGCCTGGTTTCTTCCAGACATGACACTTAGAATTGGGGAAAAACAGTTTAATCTTGTTTTCATCAGACCAGAGAATGTTTTTTCTCACAGTCTGAGAGTTGTTTAGGTGCTTTTTATGCAAACTCCAAGGGGGCTTTCATGCCATAAAGCCCAGATCGGTGGAGCGTTGCAGTGATGGTTATCCTTCTGATTATTTCTTCCATCTCCACACAGTATCTCTGGAGCTCAGCCACAGTGACCATCACGTTCCTGGTCCCCTCTCTTACCAAGGCCCTTCTCCCCCAATTGCTCAGTTTGGCCAGGCGGCCAGCTCTAGGAAGAGTCCCAGTTGTTCCAAATTTCCTCCATTTAAGAATTATGGAGGCTACTCTACTCATATATAGGCCTCTGAGCTCTGAAAGCAGTTCCTTTGACCTCATGGCTTGGTTTTTGCTCTGATATGTATTGTCAGGTGTGAATCCTCATATAGACAGGTGTGTTTTTTCAGATGTCCAATTAATTGAATTTATCAAAGGTGGACTCCAAACATGGTGTAGAAACATCTCAAAGATGATCAAGAGAAATGGGAGGCACCGGAGCTAATTTTCAAGTGTCATAGCAAATGATCTGATTACTTATGTCAATGTGATATTTCAGTTTTTCCATTTTAATAAATTTAAAATTCTCTTTTCTCTTTGTAAGGATCCACTAGCATAACACACCTAAATCATCGAACAAACTGACAGCAATCAAGTTGCGTTGTGAGAAATGTAAAGGAAAAGGAAGAAAAAAGCATGGAATAAAAAAGATGATGAAATTAGATCCTTAAAAAAAACTGTACACTGTGATGCTTACAATGTTGTTGGACTGAGATGCTAAATCAATGGAGTACCTGGACTTTCCACAGGAAAGTTGAGTGGCTAGTTCAGACATTTAGGTAGAATAGAGAGACCTGAATGCTATATGTTTTTAGACAGCAGATATTACTACAGAAAGGTTGAAGAATGACTTTAGACGAGAGTATAAGTGGATATCTTGGCGTGTGCTAGTGTGGTGCTGCACTGGTAAATTGTCTTATGTGTTGTAGTTTTTATTATGATAAAAAAGTAAATTTTTGTCAAACTGGTAAAATCATTGGTATTTCATCCTCTAATACTATGGTTGATGTTAATTTATCTTAGATCATGAATAGTAAACCCGGGAACCTGTTTCACTGTTTTCGGTGACTCAAATAAAATGAGATATAATAAATAAAGTGGTATTGTGTTATGAAGTAAGTTAGCTAGCTGAAGCTACAATATTTACTGACAACAGTTAGCTGCACTGAACACAGCTTCTGTGTCATTTTACAATGACCAAAATGAATGAGGACTCTTCGATGTATTGATGACTACTTTGCCAGTGAAGAAGATTCTACATGTAAGTAAGACAGATTTGAAGATTTTCGAAGACACACGCTTTCACTTTTGTCGTGCTACACTAAACTAAACACATCTGCAACCTACAATATCTCAATACTGAACACAGAGTTTAAATGTTACTAATTTTATTTGGCTATGTTTAACAGCAAATATGTGTTTTTTCCATAGCTGTAATGGTTTGCAGAATAAATGCCTTAATCTTTAAAAAATGTCTATCAAGGTATCATAATTAATCACTAGATCACACTGTATAATGATTTTCAGCATGTGTTTCCAGTCCCCTGTGATGTATCAGACTCATATTGGTTCATATATGACAAACCCTTCTTGTAGATGTGGGTTGGGCTGTGGTACAGCGTCAGTGAGGCGCAGCTCAAAGTCTTGGCAGCGCAGCGGGTTTTCCCTGTAGTGCTGGATCAGGGAGTACACGCTGAGAAAGTGCAGGTTTGGCGTCAGGTAGAAGTAAGTGTGTCCCCCCTCTGATCCAGAGCGTATACGACAGTGCTGGACCCTCCCACTGCGCCTGAAATGCATACAGAAGATGTGTTTAAACATAGATGCAACAGTAAAAGCAAAAAATGCAAAAATTTCAACTTTCTACATTGCAGCTCCTGGACCTGGGGTGTTTTTCCTCCTCCCTGGCTAAGTTTTAGATAAGGTTTGGGATCAAAAGTTTGCAGAAAGAATTGATCTTGTGATTATTTTCAATGGTAACACATGACAAGAGGATGGTGTAATGTTTTCAAAGGGTGTCCCCAAAAAAGGTTGGATCCCCTGTGATGCCATACCTAGACTATAACAGAACAAGATGGCCATCTTTTACCTTCTCAAAAGGGAACCCACACTGTCTTAATTTATACCTGAACAAGGTGGATAGAAGGAAATACTTTAACTCTTTCCCATTTCAAGTCCACAGAAATTTTGCCAGGTCAGCATGCCTGTCCTATCCCAAAGATCCTTCAAATATTGCTGAGGAATGCAACAATCTCTGGCCAATTTTGGAAAAAAAACAATAGAACTGAATTCTGTACACTGTGGTGAATCCTGTGTATCATCTCATTAGAGGAGGGGGGCTGTTTATCACACAAAAAACAGTGTTTAAGTTTTTGGTTTTTGGCCATGAGATCAAGAAATGGTATGCTGTACCAGAAGGAGAGGGTGAAGTCTGTGACATAGGTGTCGCTTTCTCGGACCAAGAAGGTGCCGTCTCTTCCCCCTGTCTCTGCGCAATAATCATGGATTAATCGCTCAGCCATCAGTCTACCCTCCTTCATCCGACCATGAAACCACGGCTCTGAACGGTGCAGGTCCTGGTACTGAGAAATACAAGAACAACATTGGTTTTAACAGATATATGTTTGTTTTAGGACAATACATTTAATTACAATTAGTATAGATGATACAGTTTATACTTAATGTAAAAAAATAATCACTATCATTATCAGAATTGTTCATCCCATATATTTCTATATCAGCACCGGTCTTAAAATTTCAGGATTATCCTTTAATAAAAATAATAATAATCATATCAGAAAATGATTTAAGTTAAATGGTATTAAAGGTTATGTTAAGTGTTTCTCATCAAAATGCACTGTGTGTATCCTTGAGACCTAACAGACAGAATGCATTTCCTTCCTTATAAAACATTGTAAAGCTGATATTTTAAATACTTTGACACTTGCATTGTTTGCATTCATGTTTGCTGGCTAGTACTCTTCTTCTCCCATGCCTTTTGTTGGCAATTTGCTCCGTTTCTTGGTGCATTACCAGCGACATCTGTATATCAGTGGAAAAGCACACACATAGATGTGCGTCTTCATGCCCATGCACATGATATAAAGAATTTGATGACCGAATCATCAAAACACGACTCCATAGTGCTACTAGTGGTCAAGCTCCACTCCTTCAAACTTACAGTTGGTCCAATAAAAATCTTAACCCCTTTTCTTTACGCAGTGTTTATTATGTTTACTGATCTTTGTGATTTGATTATAACAACTGTAGACATGATATTCTATATTGAAACACTTACAGTTGATTGTTACTAAATTTAAAACAATACAAGACAAATTTGCGGGTAAAGTTTCCAAAATCTCTATAACCTTCCTGGGATCTTCTTCCTGCTCTTCATCTTCCTCTGCATAGTACAGCTTGTCATCACGGATCACACAGTAGTGCTTGTTCCACCGCTGAGAAAGAGAAATGTTGTAAATTGTGAAACTTTTGAGAGAAACATTCAGTAGTTTTAATTCTGAAATTTCTCACTACAAGTTTAAATATAAATCATTTCTCTACATCTACGAGGATATCCTAATAATTATACATGTATTTATAGGAAGTGTAAGTTCATAATTTCACATAAATCATGTAGTTTCTTTCAGTGATGATTCCCCTCATCAAAGGTATAATACTGGAACTACTTTTGCCACTACTGCTGCTACAGCTACAAAGACTATCACTTTCTAAAACATTAGAAAAAAAGACGAGGTCAAAACCTAGTATATGGCTGGACCGCTCTTTATCTGTTTGCTTTTCTCAAACTCTCTGTGTTCACATATATAGTATTTTAATACAGCCGAATTCCAAATAAAGCTGTTCTCATTTTTTATATGTCTTTCTTTTTTTTTTGTCAGACAACAGAACAAGTATGATATAGTGACTGAAATGTGGCCTATTGAGACTACATGTTAAGCTGCAGTCACTTCCAAGCCACTTCCAAACTGCTGCTCTGCACTGCTAAATTCTTTATTTTATAACGATGACATCGTCTGACAAAATCTGTGATTTTGGCTACATTCACGTCTTTGTCAACTGCCATGCCGTCAATTGAATGAGACGTATAGAGAGGAGTGCCTGCAGAGGGAAAGTCCGGCCTCGTGCTCACGGGGCAATACCGGCACCTTTTCTTTACAGAAAGTAGCTATGGTTTGTTTTGGCGCTAGGGTCGTTTGTGGAAAAAGTATTTAAAGGGGTCTGAAAATTTGGTAAATCTAGCGACAAAGGCGCTAAGGCCTTGGACACTGCCTGCATCACATGTGCGTGATGGTCGCAGAACGTCTTGGTTTTAATTTTGACACCCATGTTAACAGGTTAGAGAAGCCACACAACCTACGACGTGAAAAACTAGTGAGATGCAGCTCTAATTGATGCCCCATAGCCTATTTTTGATACGTGATGTGCGCAGTTCCCAGCACACATAGAAAATAGACAGGGAAAAGATCTGTTGATAGTGATATGGACATCATATTAGCAACATTACATAAAACTGACACCTTTTACTATAGTTTCAATGTCTAGGCTATATCCAAATATGTCGTAGATATGAAAAAAATATAATTTTCTTTAATAATTTTTATTAAAGGAGAAAGTGGAGGTTACATGTATACTATATAGTCACAGCAGAAACCCAATGTAAGCTATAATTATATTACATCAATAAGTTAACAAAACATTATGTGAAGGACAAGTTTTCCGGTGCACTCTCTCTTGCTCTGAACAAGGGTAAACAAAAATTACGTGACTGCTTTCTGGTTACAACACTTCACTTTTTGGAACGTGCATCAAGAATGGACGATTATTATTACTAAAGGCCCTTATCAAGTGCAAACTCAATGTAGAACGATAGGGCTAGCAGTGGCAGCATTGCAGCAGCAACGCTAGCAGTATGGGCACATGCATGCAAGCAGCAGCATTTCAACGAGGTAGCCGTCACACACAGGTGAGGATGGCGGTTTGGCCCATGTTGGCAAAACTATGTATAAACGCCCCCCTGATGATGTATTAGAAACTGTTTGTGCCGATTCATTTTGAAAGAGCAATGGCCAAAGGGGAAACTCCAACAACTGGCCAGCCAACTGACCAGATGTAACTTCAGAACTCAGTCACACGGCATTCGGCTTACCAATAGAGTAACACTCAGTCATACACTCACGCATTTTGATGTTTCTAGGGCTGGCCTCCCTGTAGCGTTTAAGCCAAAAATCATTTACATCAAAGAGAAATAACAGGGTAATTTTAGTGAAACCAAACCTAAAATTTGAACAGAATATAAGTATTTTTTTATACTCAGAATGGTTTTAATTATGTGGATAAAAGTTCATCATGCCTGATCATGATGGACATGATACATTATCATTACTTCCAGTGATTATGTGTGTGGCAGTATGAGGTTTCACTAAAAGAGGTTTTCTTCTGTGCAGCACTATAGAATGACACAAGACACAAGGTGACACAAGAACAAATGCTTTTCATCCTTGACAACAAACTGCACTGCACAGCCTAACTATCAGTGACACAATCACTATAACACCTCCTGTCCCCATCAGGAACATTTTACACAGAGGTACCAAAACACAAATCAGAAGCAGACAAGGGAAAACCCCTTCAGTAAGTGTGGCTTACAGAAATGCATTTTTACTTTACTAGACTCCACCATGCACAATTTATTCTCTAGTGGATTTAAACAGCAATGTCACAACACACACAGACCAAAATTCCTATTACATCAAGTCAAGCCTAGGTGCATTTGTAACGTAAATCAGCTCATCTTTTCCCTACATGGACAAGAGTATTGACTTTACTATAAGGAGATGAGTAATAAAGAGCAATATGTTAGTATAGAGAATCAACAGATTAGTAGAAACACTTTGCCTACCATAGTAATTATGTCAATGATAAAAAAAATTGTTTTACCCAACCATGCGTCCAGTCTGGGTTTAAAACAGGACTTCTCACAAAATTAGAAATAGTTTACCACACTAACATGCTGATGATTGATGATTGTAGCTGCATATTAATTGTGTATACTGTTAATTAGCTCAGTAAAACATGGTAACATTTCAATAAGATAGATCTTATTAGGCAATAATTTATTAAAAATTTTCTTACGCCCTTTTTGCTCAGACTATCTTACCTTTTTCTCTGCTTTAGCAGCAAGAAAATCCCTAATTTACTTACTTTACAAAAAAGCACCAAAAGGTCATGCCATACTCACTGCTGAACATGTTGAAAATGCCAACCCATAAAAGGCCCATATAATCCCTACAATTATTTATAGGCTTAGCTTTACTTTTAATATTTAGATCTCATTCCTGCTACCTCTACAGCCTTTTATTCAATTCTTGTTGTGTGATTATATTGTATGTATTTTACCTTGTTGTAAATAATTTTTTGCTGCCGCAATAGTAGTCTCATCTCATGTTATATTAAATATTCCAGTCAAGTTAGCTGATAACCAGCTTGATTACAATACATTACAGCAGCTGAAATTTGTGCTCAGTAAAACAGATCAACACTAGTCAGCCTTATGTAACACTTGCTCTTGGTCTTAAAGGAGTTTCAGGTACCTTGCCTTACCCATTTGACCCCTCTGACAGTACCTGGTCCACAGGGTCCCAGATCTCCAGGTCTCCCTGTTTCTGCCCCTTCCTCAAGTCTTTACTGATTCCTCCTCCCTCCACACTGAGCTTCTTGTGCTGCACAAGGAAGAACAGCACAGTCATGGCCATAATCATAAGAACACATAACAAAACATTTTGTTATTGATTTACCATTTCCATTGACATATCAGTATTTTTAGACACACACACACACACACACACACACACACACACACACACACACACACACACACACACACACACACACACACACACACACACACAGAGACAAACTCAGACACATACACAGTACCTTGAGTATGATCTTGCCCTTCAGCTGTGTAGGTGAAGGTAGCTGCTCAGCCATCTGCTCCACAGGGTCAATCAGCAGTTTGTTTCCAAACACTTCTTTGAAGATGCGGGCCATCTGACGCTGCTGCTCTAAAGGGCAATGTTCCTCTATGGACAGGATCACTGGGAAACTGAGAGAGAAGCATGGGTATCAAGATGTGTTTGAGAGAAAAGACAATGTCTGGTTGTGAGATGACAGTGTGACTAGGCAGATTTTAAATGGTTTAATGCAAAAATAATCAAATATAAAAAACTGTGGGGAAAAAAGGAATACATTCCCACATGAAGAAATTAGAACTTAATGTAATGATTCAAAGGAATCTGACTTTTTTTGTTCGTCTTTTTATGAAAAAAAAAAAAAAAATTTTAAATGGCCAAAATAGGGGGCATACAGTAGTATGATGACCTTTTTTTCATCAAAAAACAGTCAGAGAAATGTTGTAAGCCAGCAACGTGTGAGATAACACAAAAAATGTTCAGTATTTTAATTTAATTCTTAAAATACATTTTAGAAAAAAAAAGACCTTAATGTAGTTTAATGACATAATATGATATTGGCAAAACCACTTTCAGGATGCAAAAAGATTATACAATTAAAATTTTAAGTCACTATAAAATGGGGCAGGCAAAAACATCAATATAAAATTCCCAAATAAAAATTAATGGGATTAAATTAAACTTCACAAAAAGGGCAGAGTTAAATAAAACTAAAACCAAAAAGACTTGATCATGAAACCATGCTATTTTAACATCATGTAAAAATAAAAAACATTTTTTTTTTTTTAAATAAAAAACTAGCTCAAAATGTGCTAACTTTTGACCAGTGATACACACATTCATACCTAGATGCTGCCCAGTACAACCACAGTCTTGTCTGTGGGCCACTGTTCTAATGGAGCAGTTTGGGGTTATATATTCTGCTCATTTATGTGGATCCAACATAAAATCAAAAGTCAACTGTAATAACTGACACAGACAATTATTTTTGTGACAAAGACATAGAGTGACAGTATTTTTTTATGATTCTTACTCTGAGGTGACAAACGCATGATCATTAATGGCTCTGACCACATCCTCAAACTTAATCTTGGTTGTTCTGGTCCAGCCATGGTAGATGATTGGCTCCCCGGGCCCTTCCCAGCAGTCCACTAGATAGATTCAGCATCACATAAAATACACATACCAATACAAGTGTTTACATAACTACTAGAGCATAGAACTCACAGGCTCTGTTTTCACTGTCAGGTTCAGAAAACATCCACTGAGAATCAATTGAGCACCACCAGATATGTGGACCAATCACTGAACTACAAGCAGCGTTTACACCTACACCTTGTTAATAATTATTTAAACCAGCTGTTATAGATAAAATATTACCTGATTCAACAATTTTCCACCCCTCACTAATCTTTGTGCTGGGTAAAATGCCCCAAAATAAGATCACGAGATGAAATAAATAAATAATAATAAATAAATAATAAATTTTTTTAAAATCCATGATCCAAGCATAGCATGTTGGAGCTATTTTATACTGACATTCTACACAGCGGCATCCCAGACGCAGACAGCGCACATAAGCCTCTGTGGACGACTCACTACGAAGCTGATCACCTGTCAGGTAGCTGTGGAACAACACACAAAACAGGAGTCATGCTAGATTATATACTTTTTACAAAATTCAAAACGTGGTTATTTATTGTACCTCTCCTATGGAAGTTATGTGTTTGGTCTGGTTTGTTTGTTGGCTAATTACCAAGATATTTGATGCCACGTTTATAATGTGTAACTAAATAATTAACTAATGCTTTATAGATCAGTTATAAGAAAGCAATAAAAACAACTTTTGGGTTGCTGTGAAAGGTGGTGACAAAACCCTCCTTCCTGGATCAAACATTCTAATCTAGAATGGAATACTCTAGCAATTTAGTACTGCACTTCCATAAAGTTGGGCAATTCACAAGTGATAGATTTTAAGAAAGAAACGGTTAAAATCAAAGCAGATGATATCGCAATGTTAAGTGCCTAGAAAGTCTAATGCTCCAAAAATCTAAATCCTGTTTTTCACATAATGCAAATACAAGCATCTTATCATTAGACCTTCCCTGTTTGTTTCAAACTCCATGGTGAAACACATCATGACAAAGCAGACATTTTTGAATCACTGAGCAAGAGCATGCTAAAGGAGAACAAACATCAGCAAAAGGAATTTTATTACAACATAAGGACCCAAAAGCTGTTCATATTAATGAATTATAGCTGAGCTTAAGTAACATTAGTTCATGATTTTAACCACTTTTTTAACCCTGTTGATTGTGCAGGCTTGTTGTGCAGTTTCCAGAAATAAGGAAAAGATTGTAATGAAATTATCAATCAAACAATTAAAATTATAAGTCACTATACATCGGATTTCAAATCGAACACTGACCAGTCAGTGTCATCCACTTGATTATGAGTCTGATCCGCTTATACTCCATGTAGAGTTCTGTTATTACGTTTGTATTTGTGAGGATGTATGGAGTCATACTGACGTGTTGTGTGAGGAGTTGATCCAGTAATGGGACAGAGGATTGTTCATGTCCAGGTTGCTGATCTCTGAGAACTTCTCATCCCACACAGAGTTCTCCTTGGAAAACAGGAAACTGAGGAACTAGAAGAGAAGAAAGGATTTAGAATTAACAAAAAGTGAGCACCTCATTACATTTGTGATACATTTTAGCAATTGTAAAACTTCAAATATAACAACCACAAAGCTTTAAGCATTATTTTTCAGGCCAAACAATCATAAGTTTTCTCATACTTTAAATACATGATTCTTGCCTAGGTTACTGAACTGCATTCACACAAATAACTATTTAGCCTGTCATTTCCTACTACATTCAGCTCAGTGTTATACAAAATGTGGTGCAGAGGCTAGAAGATGCTGCCCATTTTTCTCAGCAATTCATTCATAGCCTTTTTATCAAATGAAAAACTCAAACTGACTGATTTAATGCCAAACCGCAAAAAATATGCCAATGAAAACTCTCCTACATACATATAAATTTTTTTTTGGTAAAGTTTAATTAGGCATTTCAGGCTTTAATGACAATGACAGTTAAAAGAGACAGGAAAGGCAGGGAAGAGCCTAGCGCAGGCTGGATTTGAACCCAAGCCACTGCGATAAGGTGTTAGCCTTTATGGTAAGCATTTAACCAGGTGCGCTACTGGTCTGTTATATTTTTGCATACTCTATCTCTGTCACACACAATACATGCAGACACAGAGCAGAATACTTCGCTGACGGTGAATTCTGGGTCATTGGTTTTTCTCATGGTGTCGTCAATGAAGGTGGTCATCAGTTCTCTGACCTGGTTCAGATCACTGGCCCAGGATTCCTAAGGAATGAAGGGACACAGAAAATAAATTAAGATATTAAAGCAACTGTTAGAGTGAATGAACAGTGTGTGGTACTAATAATCACTAACTGTAAGTAATTGTATTATCTAGCATTGAAATTTAGGCCATAAACAAAATTATGTCTGCCTTCTAAAATCACAATAGGTCAGTTCCTTTCACTGTGAATGACGACATAAACTTTGTTTTTTCATCTTTTTATTCAGTGTTACTACGTGGAGAACCTTTTATACTATGAGAACATAACAAATAATTATGAATAAGCCCAGCATAAAAATGGAGATGGGATGTAGTTTGTGGATGATTTACTTGACATTACCTTGATACCAAAAGCAGGTACCAAAAGTGATGACAATGGTAAATTAATTACATAGGCCTATATGTAAGGGAAATGGAATGAAATGTGATGTAAAGACAAAATAATTTTTTAGGCAAAAAAAAAAAATAGAAAAGCAAAATAGCGATAAAATTATCAATCATCATTTATACCTTCCCATAAAGCCCACTGTCTTCAGTATGCTGAGTTTCCAACTATGTACCTGGTGTCAAAAACTAGTTGTCAATAAGTTTTCTTTCATTAAACTCTGATAAGGCAGAGATTCTTATTATTGGCCCGTCGTATAATTCCAAATGAGTATGGCCAAATCTAGTCTTTTCATCTTGAATCATTAACATGTTGCTAAAAATCCTATTCCAAAAATCTTACTAATCTTACTTATCTTACTAATTACCACATCACTAGAATAGCCTTGTCTTGATTTTATTACAGTTTTTTAGAATTGGTAAGACACACTTCTCTATGCCAAAATCTATTTTTCAAAACTGTTAACGCAGTTTTCGTTACCATTAAACTGCTTAGCACAATGTGTTCCAGTTTTATGTTTTAGCTCCCAAGTTTTCAAAGTGATGCATTTCAGTTGATATCAGCTGGTTTTTCAGCCATTAATCTCACATCTAATGCGTGTACTAATACAACCAAAACATTTAGTACACATCTCAGGATCAACTCTTGTACTAGAAAACATTTGCCTCCCAATTATACAATCACTTAAAAAGCACTAACAACAGGTACCATTAGTATTTATTTGCATGGATTGTGCTACCTTACCATGTATGTCACAGATATGAATCAGAAATGTTGCTCTATTTTTAGCGTAATATCAAGTGCACAAAATGAAACTAAAGTAATTCCAGTAATGCAATACAAAACTATACATATTCACTACACATAATTGCATAGGACAGCTACAGATATTCCTCCATGAAGAAAATAATTCCTCTTGGTGTTGATCAATGGAGAGTGAGATGAGAGCAAAAGTGACACCACCCGGGGGGGGGCTGTAAACCCCACTGTGACTGGAGGAGAACGGTGAAATGCCACATCGTCCCATAAAATTACAAATGTTCCAGATTCCACCTCACTTGCCCCATTTCCTCACCTGACAATCAACGAATGAAAAACAGGTGTTCTGTGTTGTATGCCCCAAATAGAAGTTCAAACACTTTATTTTTTTTTTAAATTTCTTTTAGATGTTGATGTTGAAGAATGTAGCAAAGTATACAAATTACAATGTAATCTGCAGTAATTTTGTTTGCATTTTGAATATAAATTTAACAGTTTTTCAATAGTATGTAAACATGTGCATGTGAGTTCCGGTGGTGGTTGAGTTTGAGAGAAAAACAGTTCATGAATTTTTAAAGATGTGGTCACTGAATGGATTGTGTCTAAGCAATGAAAGGTGATCCACAGTTTAGCCCATACTGACTGCTGTTGTCCTGACTGTGTGAATAATTTTGAAAAAGTGAAATCAGTATTGAGAAATGTGTGTTACTGATTGTAAAAAAAAAAAAAAAAAAGTAGCATAAGCACATGCAAAATTTCCACTGTCATCTAGTTCTAAAGTTTTTTCACTCTGGGTTTTGTGTTTTGGAAATTTGCAAATTTCTTTTATTTTTTTATGATATTTGTGGATAACTCAAAAACATAGATAATAGATGAGTTAATTATTATAAAAATAATAATAAATAACTGCAGCTCTTATTTTTTTACAATAAAAATTACTGGGAAAGGGACTGAGTAAATAGTTGTTTGACAGGCACACAAGAGCAGATAAAAAAAATGAATAGGATATGCAAAGTTAAAACAAGAGCTCTCTTTTCTGGTGTAATAATCATTCACTGTAAATTATTTTACCTTTTGCTGATAGATGAGGAATCGTTGGAAGTCATGGAGCAGAACTGCTGATGCATCTGGTTTATCTGTGTTACTATATGGTGGAAAAGAGCCAACAAACTGTCAAACTATGCTGGCAAACTACAAACTATCTTTACAGGCTGCCTTTCGTTTACTTCAGGGTTTGTTAAGATCAAGTGATTAAAGTGTTTAGCAAAGATGAGAAAAACAGAAGCTCACCCCAGAATAAAAGCACATGATTCCTTTTTGAACTCATCAAGGATCTGAGTTTAAAAGATGTATATATATATATATTTATATATACATAAAAATACTGGAATAACATATGCACAGTAGTTTATACAGCATATATTTAATGTGATGAATTCAGACTCACCTCATTCTGTTCAAACATTATAAGGTTGTACAATTTATGAAACTGCTCAAAGTCCAAGCGATCTTTCTTTGCTCCCACTTCCTGTGAAAACAGATCATAAAGGTGTCGATTGAAACTACAACAGCACTACCAGAAAGTTGGAGTATTTGTTTCCAAAAGAGGTCTTGTCTAGTCAGTTGATTTCTGATGTGATAGAAATGATGCCGAAATGATGCAGATCAATAGTCCACTGGTTGTCTATGTCTATGTTGTCTGTGTCTAAATAGGTTTAATCATCAATGTAGGTTTCCACTGAATGAAGCCTTAGCTTGACGCTGTAAGGACTCCTCCTGTCCCAGTCCATGTCAAAAAATACACAGGACCACTCGGTAAAGAACAATAATCTATTGGCAGAGTTATTAAACTAAACAAGAGAGAGGGAGAGGGGTCAAAAAACTGTGTGGCTCCACTCTCTGCCTTCCTGACTGCCCCCAGATTACAACCCTGCCTCACTTCTCACTATCAAATTATTGAAATTTTATACATTTTCAATTATCCACACACATTTTTAAGGGCAAGGAATCAAACAATTAATTTAAATATGAACTTGAATCAATTAATTAAAATTAATTACACAAAACAATGATGAGGACATGACATGAAGAGAAGAAAAGAAGAATACCAGAAATTTGTCTTTGAGAACACGAGAGCTGGGGGCCTTGTAGTTGAGCAAAGGAAGCAAGGCCTTCAGTTCCTTCATGGAGATGCTGGGAGGGACACAAAAAGACAGTATGCATCACATATCCATCTAGCTGTGGACTGGAATACTGCTTTACTGTTATTTATCATAAATATCACCTTTTATGAATTTAAGATGTATTACTATATGTAAAATATAAATAAAAAACAAAGTTTTTAGCACTATACACATAAGATGTGATTTTTCTATAGAAGCAGCCACGTTACTTTTTTTACGTATGGGGATATACATAGTTAAAAACATATTATCAAGTCATGTAATACCAGCATAACATACAATATTGATTTTATAATTTTTGTCCAGAGCTAGTATGTTTTAGTAACCAGATCATTTAGATGTACTGTACCTGTTCGTTTTTGTCTGATTGATAGAATACATCTGCTTCCTCAACCAACTGTAGGGAAAAAAACACAGAGAGATTGATGATTGGATGAGTCTTAATCACTAATAACTATACAGCTATGTGTGTGTGTCTACCTCTCAATAAGAACCGGAGTTGGAGCCCCCACTGTCTCTTGCCTCAGTAGGTCTAGTCCTATCAGCCATTTCTGAGCCTCTTCCACAGAATCAGCTGGGCAATGAGCAAAATAAAAGGATTACTAAACAGACATTTATCAGTGTCAGATAATGAACAGTGGATCTGCTTTTGAAACATAATGGACATCAGATCTGCTGCTCAGGAAATATTTTTCCTCTCAGCTCCCTTTGTTTACACAAGGAGAGTTGTTCAAAATTTCAGCATACTTCCTGGAGCAAAAGGTACATTAAATGAAAAATGTGAACGTAATATATAATGCATCAAAGCACTTGATGAGAAACAACCTTCAGTTGTTTCAGGATGCAGTTCATCTGCCCGGTATTAAGTTTTATGGCATTTTATTTCTACTTCCAGCTTTGGCTGTAGATCATTTGCATTTCAGCTGTTTCAACAAGATGTCAGCTCTCAGCTTCTTCAGCTAATGAACTTCATCTCCAAGCCTCAGTTTTACATTTCAGCACCAAGTTTCCAAAGCAATTCATTTCATTTGATATCAGATGTATTTTCAACCATTTTCAGCAATTATCTCAGCTTTCAGCTTGTAAATTTTTAATATCTTGTATAGTTTCTGAATTATCGCGGTCTAAGTTTTATATCTTTTTCCTCAGTTTTTGAGTTTATAATGTTGGTCTATGGGAGCAGGAACTCTAAGCTTCAGCTGTCTAATATTAATACAAAGACTTTCTTCTTTCACAGTTTTAAGGCATTTTATTTCTACCTCCAGCTTTGGCAGTACATCATTTGCCTTTCATCTGTTTCAGCAACATGCTTCAGCTCTCAGTTTCTTCAACTAATGCATTTCAGCTCCAAGCTGAAGTTTTACACTCCAGCTTCCAAGTTTTCAAAGCAATGTATTTCAGTTGATATTAGCTGGTTTTTCAGCCATTTTCAGCCTTGCTTCACTATTTTCTTTCACATTTCAGCCTCAATATTTGCTTTTACATTTCATCGGTTCTGAAGCCATTTTCACCATTGCTTCAGCAATTTCCTTTAACTTCAGCTTGGAAAGTTTGGCTTTTACATTTCACTTGTATTGTCAGCAATTTTCAGCAGTACTTCAGCAATTTCCTTTAGATTTCTGCTTCCCAGATTTTGACTTTGCAATTCAGTCATTTTCAGTATTGTTTCAGGAATTTCTTTTTTAGCTTCCAAGTGTTGATTCCATGTTTTTTAGCCATTTTCAGCTGTTTTTAGCATTTATTCAGCAATTACTTTAAGATTTCCAAGTTTTGCTTCTATATTTCAGCTTTTTTGTCAACCATTTTCAGCCATTCATCACCGTTGCTTTAGCAATTCCCTTCAGCTTTCAGCCTTCACACTGCATTTTCTTCAGGAAATCCAATTTTTGGTTTTATACATAACTCTTAAGAGAACAGTTCAACATTTCAGTAAAAAATGTCAATTTGGTTTCTTTCTGAGAGTGAAAAGAGAAGATTGATATCAGTTTCATGTTAGCTCAATTTCATGTAACATAACTCATGAGTTATATAACTCTGTTACACCAACTGGACGCAGTTGCAGCGCACATCTTAGTGGAGTCTTGTCATCTCAGTGAGGTTGCCAGATTTGGTACCATGGTGAGAATCTGAATCCAAAACCTGTACTCATCAACCATATGTGGCATCCTGCAAGACAGCCAAAGATCCTGGACAGAAGCACTTGGTAGATGGATAAAATTAAATTTTGCCCCTAAAACCACATATTGTTTTAATTGATATCAATTAAACAAACAAGATAAATACTGTCAATTCATCAGCTTCAGAGTTGGTGGTAGGTGTATTTTTGAACATTTGACGGATCCAGGGTAGCTCTTTTTTCCTAGCTTCAGGTCTGTATGCTACGCAAGGCTAACCATGTCCAGACTCCAGCTCTCTCACACAGAAATTGATGACAGTATTTCTATCTCACTCTGTGACAGAGAGAGAATACAGTAGCTTCAGAAAGTATTCATCCCCCTTCACTTTTTGCAAACTTGATTGTGTTGTAACTTTTATTTTAAATGGATAAAATTGCTATTTTTACCCCTCAATCTACACTCAATAATCTATACTGACATAGTGAAACATGTTGTTAGAAATTTTAAAAAACCCCCAGGGTTTTCATTCAGAATTGTTGCCACTGTTTTTGGCCTTCAAAACATCAACCATATCCAAGACCTACAAGTTAATTTATTTACGTAAAATTTAAACAGAATACTAAAGATGTCTGTTTTTGATGAAAAGAAATTTCATCATCCGATTTGAACAGAAGGCTAGAGAAACACTTAAATAAAGACTTCACCTCCCAAACTGAGGGTGTTGAGAACAAACTGTGAGCCATAGAAGATTGTGAAGCAGGTGTTGTCATCGTGTTTGTCCTTGCCATCTTTGAAGCGCTCAAAGTCCTTGGAGTTCCTCCCTGGACGAATCTCTCTGATCTCAAACAGGTCCACTTAAACAGAACACACATATAATAAAGTGGTTATTATTTTGGAAGGAGGTGATTTACCATTTGTATATGCTCATCTCTGGGAAGGACATAATTACCTCCTCCAAGGAGGTTATGTGATCACCTGTGTCTGTCTGCTTGTTGGTTTTTTTGTTTGCTTATTTGTCAACAGGGTTACACAAAAACCACCAAACCAATTTGCACCAAACTTGGTGGAGGGATGGGGCATGGGCCAGGGAATAACCCATTAAATTTTGGGGAAGATCCAGATCATTTACTATGAAAGTGAATTTTTTCGTCTTAAGTCCAGTGTATGTTATTTGACATTGGCCTTGGCCAGAGCCAATGTCTGTGCTTTACTGAGCACATTTTCTAGTTTTTTCTGTAGACTGCATCACTAAACAAAAGGGATAATAGATGTAACTTTTTATTTTCCCACTTTCACACATTTTCAGTTCTCATAATGTCACTTTAATTAGCGTTCTTTAGGGCATGGTTAGTTTAAGACTTTGACAAACTGTGATGATAGCAAGTAGAAATATTAAAACACACACTAAAACCATTGCAGACAGTAAGTATTTGGACAGTTACACATTTTTTGTTCTTCGGGCTCCGTGCTTCGGCAACATTCAATTTAAAAAGAAAATAATTGATACTACAATAAAGTGCAAAGTCTCAGCTTTAATTTGAGTAGGTTCACATAAATATAAAAAGAACTGTATGGGACATACATCAGATACACGAGATACAGCCCTTTTTACCCATAGTGCCCAAATTTTAGAGGTTCAAAAGTAATTGGACAGATGGACAGACACATGAAGTCAAACAAAATCATCATATTTAATATTTTGTGGAAAAATCTTTGCAGTCAATGACTCCCATGAGTCTTCACCCTGTAGACATCACTAGATGTATCTTCCCTGGTGATGCTCTCCCAGGCCTTCACTGCAGCCACCTTCAGCTCTTGCTTGTTGTGGGATCTCTCCGCCTTTAGTCTGGTCTTAACAAAGTGGAATGCTGCTGAGTCAGACTTAGATCAGAAGATTGATTCGGCCAGTCAAGGATATTCCACCTCCTCACCTCGAAAAGCTCTGTGGTTGCTTTGACCATATGTTTAGCATTGTTGTTGCTGAACGATAAAATGTCGTCTTATGAGTTTTGATGCATTTGACTGAATCTGAGCACACAGAATGCTCCTGTATACCTCTGCATTCATTCTGTTGCTTCCATCAGCAGCAAAATCATTAATAAATGCCAGTGTGCCAGTTTCAGTGGGAGCCACACATGCTTGAGCCATAACAGAAACACCAAATTTGATAGATGATGTGAGTCCTTTGGGTAATGACCTGTTTCTTTTTCCTCCACATTTTCCCGTTTCCATAATTTTGACAGAGGTAGATTTTTGTTTCATCAGTCCATAAAACTTTGTTCCAGAACTCTTCCTGTTGCTTTTTGTGAACTACAGCCTGGCTTTTCTGTTTTTGCAGCTTACCAGGGGGGTTTTGCATTTTGTGGTGAATCCTCTGAGGTTATGGTCATGAAGTCTATTTATAATCATTGACAAGGGGCGCTGTTAAAGGGGCTATATTTCACACACAGTTCTTTCAATGTTGATGTAAACCTACTCAGATTAAAGCAGAGGCTTGGCACTTTAATGTAGTATCCATTATTGTAGTTCAAGTTGAATGTGCTGAAGCACAGAGCCCGAAGAACAAAAAATATGTAACTGCACTACAGCCCGTAGTGCAGTTACATCTGCATCTACAAATAGTATCTCAGCAGTGGTATTGGGGCTTTACAGGTAAAGCACAAATCTCCCAGCAACTATGACTGCCTTCATAGAATTTAATGCACAAAAAAGAATTTGCTCTGAATTAAATGACATTAAATGCCTACTGCTGTCAGACTGAGCACTGCAGTATGGCAGCTAGCCAGTGTAGTTCTTTTTAGCCAGTTTTCTAGTTTTATTTGTAGTCTGAATGACAAAACACAAGGGATAATAGATGTAACTTTTTTTTCACACTTTCACACATTTTCAGTTCTCATACTGTCACTATAGTTAGTGTTCTTTAGGGCATGGTTAGTCTAAGACTTTGACAAACTGCGATGATAGCAAGTAGAGATATTAAAACATACACCCTAAAAATAGTGCAGAGAGTAAGTATTTGGACAGTTACACATTTTTTGTTCTTCAGGCTCAGTGCTTCGGCAACAATCAATTTGAAATAAAATAATGGATACTACATTAGTAGCATGCTTTAAACTGATGTAAGGCCTCAATTGGACTCAGCTCCCCACAATCCTCCATTTATCATACCTCTACCTGAAATCCCCCATGAACTCAGCATTCACAGTTATCAGGTTACTGTGGCCAAAGACTCATGATGTCATCTTGTCAATAAAAGTCGTGGTCACACTCCACAACCTCTCTCTGCTATGCAGAGGATAGCAGAGAGAGATACGTTTCTGCGCATAACAAAGGACAAAGAACAAACAACCGCATTTTTCTTGCCTTGCCACTGGCCACAGTTTAGTGTAAGACAACTTACCTTGTTCCAGCACTAAGTATTTATTACTGTTTTAACCGGTGAATTTTTACTGTAAGCCACTCAGTTTCCAAAGAAATAGAAGACGATCAATTCCCTTTTTTATTTCTAATACATCAAGGACTCTCTGGATTCTCTCCATCGCTGCACACATTGGATTTGGAAGGAGACGCAAGGCTTGACCCAGCTAACATGCCAGGACAAAAGGACTGCATGTTCTGTCACGCCACGGAATCCAATCAATGCAATTCAGTGGAAAAGATGGACCCACACACATCTGGTCGCTTGCAAGCGCGATCATCAAATAAGGCTGACATCTGGGCAAAGTTACCTATAAGATTGTGTGTTACTAGATGCTGAATGCTTGTGTTTTCAATATTGTATGTTTAGTATGATTTTTACTGTGAACCGACTTGTGTTTTAAGTCCAACCTTTGAGCGAACTTTCTACTCACTGTAAAGTCAATTGAGTCAGATTAGACCTTTCATGCTTCTCTTAGGGGTAGCTGTGGCTCAGGAGGTAGAGTGGGTTGTCCACTAACTGGAAGGTCAGTGGTTCGATCCCTGGCTCTTCCAGTGCTCGTGTGTGCGTGTGACATTGGTGTTTAGAGTAAGTTAGTATAAGAGTTTCATTTTAGAGACTCGGGCAAAATCCTAATTATCCTGTCCTAGTGCTCTAAATCCCTTGTCCAACCACTCTCACAACCACCTTTGTTGGTCCACGCCCGCTGTTTCCCTTTGTCCCCTTTTGTTTCTCACACATACACACCACACACACCTGCACACATCTGGATATAGTCTCACCACTAATTCTGATTTATAATTTGTGCCTTGTATTTGATATAGACTATTGACTGTATAATTACTGCTTTTTGAGTGCAATAAACCCTGTTATATTTTAATAAGCAGTCATCATTGGTTGTTTTTGCCAGAATATTGCCTGAAACCATCCTCTGCCAAAGAAGTACTACAATTGCCTTCATTATATTATTTCCTTAGTGTTATAAAACTAATTGTAACATAATTATAATTCATTTTAAGCACTAATAATTTACCTAGATTTTCCAGTCATTTTGATTATTTTAATGATATACCATATATACCATATATAAAATTTATATGGTTAATCATTTATGAGACCGATAATTGATACAACTGATATTCTGATTTTATGAGATTGATCTGAATACCTCGGTTGCACCTACACTGCCTTTCCAGATCTTAAACTTAAGTGTGATTTAAATTTGGACGTCATCACAGTATTGTAGCTGTGGCTCAGCTACAAAAAAACTGAGTTAAGAATCAGATTTGTGATGGCAACCAGTGATGGCAGTGTGACAGCTTAAAAGACTACTAAATCAACAGAGCTCCAAACATACCTCTCTCTAAGCCTTGATATCTTCTTGATCTAATAATATTTTTTAAAATCCGTTTAAGGAACACTTTAAAAAACTAACAGAATTTAGCTATTAAAAACCAAGTATTTTTTTGCCAGTGGAGATACTATATTTTATAGTTTTATATTTCAACACTCATTTTCATAATTAAGATATCATGGCAGATGACACAAAACAGCTTGACCATACTGCTGAATGTATAAAACAGCTTTGTAACAGCTTTGTTACAGCTTTGCATCGGGTGTTTCGGGTCTTTCAACATTATACACCCTCGCTCAGGGTTGATCAGACCCTGGCTTGTGTCCCAGCCGAATTGGCCCATGGATCACTTCTCCTGGTCCAAAGCCATCTGGACGCCCTCTCTGCAGCCTCTATGGTGGACTTGACGGCTTTCCTTTTTGCAGTTCTGGTGATGCCAAGTACAGTGTAGACCTTGCTAAGTGAACGGCCAGCAAAGCCTCTACACCCCACTTCAGTGGGCTCACAGCGCACCTTCCATACTCTCTTCTGGCACTGCTCTATCAGCTACTGGTACTTGGACCATTTACACTCATCTGACTCTTCCATACGGTCCTCCCAGGGAACTGTCAGCTCTTTATACATTCAGCCTCTTTGAAGAGGCTGATGATATAAATTAATATACTTACAGACACCATCAGTCTTGTCTGCAGTGCGGGTCCATGCCACCTGGCGTGTCTCCATGATGACTTGTACAGTGAGCCGCTCCGCTTTCTGCCGAAACACTGTCATGACCACACCCATCTCCATGTCCCTTTTGATCAGAATCTTCTTGTACTCCGTCATCTCGCCTTGCTGCCCTGAACGAGCCATCCCTGCAGCTGAGACAGGACAGGAAAGAAACAGAAACGTTCATTCACTGGCAACTAACAACTGCTAACAGTGTAAAAGGCCTACACTATGAAGTGTTCTTGACTTACTACAAAATTTTGTAAAGTCAAATCAACTCCATGTAGCTCATTATGCAGATATTTTATTTCTCAAATCTTTGGAAAGATTTGAGACTTTGGAAGCTTTGAATTGCTTTAAAAGGGGCAATCCACAGCAATCCACTGATTTTTTTACACATAGAGGTCAGTTAGTCACTAGTCCTACTCATCCAGTGAAAACAGCTGTATAATGTCTTCTGTGGTTCTGTAGGAGCCTGAGAAAATAACCCTGATGATGACATCAGGTTATCTCAGCTTAGACTTGGGGACTTCAAATTTAGAAAAGAAAGGTTGCGTTACAACCTGGTTGCCCAGCAATGGTAGTTTACCAGACAGGAGAATTCTAATGATACTGTTGGTTTCATTATGGGACATCTAGCATCTAGGGTTTTTGGAGATTGACTCATACTAGAGACTGAAAGCCTGGATATCTCAGCCTCTGTAGCTTCAATTTTGATCATTCTTTTTGTTTTTATCTAGATAAGTCCACAAAATTTGTGAATGTTTAATTTTAAGTCATTATAGTGCTCCTTTACTCAACTTGTCACTCATCAACACATGAAAAAGGAGTTAAAATTAAGCCAAGGCAGTGTTTGTGTGCCCTCTTAACTTGCTGACCAAGTTTTACTTTACAGTGGTATGCAAATTAAACACATTTCGGGTCTTTTGCTTTACTTGCAATGCTAAAGTACAAAATACTTACAGATTTTAGAAGGAGAAATTTTAACTCCACTGAGGATAAACTGGGTCTACAGGTTTATACAGTTCCAGGTTCGCGTTTGAGCACCAGAACAACAAAATTTTTCAACAAAATGTATTTTCCCAGATCCTAAGGTGATGCCTTCAAACAAGGAATTTGAATATGTCACCTTCGGATCTGGTCCAAAACCAAAAAGATTCGAGTTATCATATATGACTAACAAATCCTCATATTTGTGAAGCTGCAACCAGTGAAGATATATATAACGGCCATATTTTCTGTTGATCAACTCATCTATTAATCAAGCAATCATTTTACTTTTGCCTGACACATTCTGGTTTTGGCTGAGGAGAGAAAGAATAGAAACAGCTGATTCAGAACCACAACATCCTTAATACACCTTCTTCCCTGTTTGCAGACCAGCCACAAACTGAGCTGTGTGATGACCTACTATCCTCAAATCCCTGTGTCTGGATTCTCCTTCAGACAGCGATAGGAGGCTGACCTCACCCACAAATGTACTGATGAGTGAGTGGAAGCTTTGTCACAGCCTCTTATAGCTCTGGCTCATTTGTAGAGTCTACTGATGAAAAGGCAGCTGAAGACAAAGTTATTTTAATTATAGAAGACACACTCTCATACAGTTGTATTGCCTGCAAATTTGTGTAAACTTTTTTGTTAACTTTGTTTATATTCTATGCCATTTGGATATGCAAAACCAAACTCAAGGGGAATTAGAAATGGCAGTAACCAAAGACAATAACAATGGATGATGGAAACGAGGATATAATAGATGGTTTTCGAAAGTCTCAAAAATTTAATTACTCTAAATTCAGTGGTATTTAAATGTAATAAATAAATTTCACAATTATGTAGTCAGTTGCTTTTAAGATTAAAATTTTTTGGCCATTATTTGCTTCCATATTTGGAACGTTGTTCAGACAAAACAACATTTGAACACATTGCCTTAGGCTTTAGGGAATTGCGATGGGAATTTTTCACTTCTCTCTGACATTTTATAGACCAAACAATTACAGTTATTAAAGAAAAATGTCAGCTTGTTAATCAATAAAGAAAACAATCATTAATTTCCATCTTGGGCATGGACCAACAAAGGTGGTTGTGAGAGTGGTTAGACAAAGGATTTAGAGCACTAGGACAGGAAAATTAGGATTTTGCCGGAGTCTCTAAAATGAAACTCTTATACTAACTTACTCTAAACACCAATGTCACACAAAAAAGCACAATCAAATTTTCAATCCTGTCTATAATCAGTGTCAGCAGGACAAGGCTTCACTGATGTACATGTGCTGATTCCTTTTTGCCTTACTTTCGTTATGTTGGTCCACCTTTGATCATCTCTTTTTCCTGCCTTAATACTACTTGCTAAAGCACCCACAGCTCTCAAACTTCATCCAGCATTCTTAATGCTTTATACTTATGAGCTCTCCTGCACAATAGGGGCTTAAAGGGGTATCCCAGTGACTGAGTATTGCACTTCCATAGAGTTGGGGGGACACAAGAAACAGATTAAAACAGAAAGAGCAGAGGTCGAGATATTCTGACTTTTAGTCTCTAGTAGGGATGTTTTGAGCAGATCATAAGGACCAGTAATGGGGCCAATAAGGGCATATTTTAATGGATTGGTATTAGCTCAAATAAATCCAATCTGTTCTTTACTACAGCTGAGAATCCCGCCTCTGACTGGCTTCCTACTGGCCTCTTCAGCCAAGACTCATGGGTATTTAGACCTGTCCGCCATGCCAAAATTACAGACAAAATATGATTTCTCATAAACAAAGCTGAAATAATAACATTAACAATAATAATAATAATAATAGCCTATAGGATTGCTACATTATCCAGGAGAGTCCCATGTTTTTTGTGTAGTAACAATGGAGATATTGTTCAAAGAAAAAACTGGAATGGGAAAACAGAAACAGAAAAAATGCTTCTAGAACCATGAGCAGTTCGATGGCAGGCCTGAGTGGACTGAGAGTTCCATCAGAGTGACAGGTCTTCTCTCGCTTCACGTAAATTTCAGGAGTCACATTCTCCCAGTTAAACTTTTATTCATCATCTCAATAATTTAAGATCATTAGCTTTATAGTTTTGAATCAGGCGCTTCAGTATTTGAATCAAGAACCTTGCTAAGAAACTTTATGTTGTTTTTTCCTTTTATTTGTCACCTTTCTGTACTGTATTAGTATTCTGCTTCATGATTTTGAGGGTGAAGTAAGATAGGCTGGTGGTAACGAGAATGGGTTGATTTTGAGTAGGGTAAAACCCATTGCAGGTCCTAAAGAACTAGAAGTAAGAAGTAAAGTGTTAGTGTAAGATAAAAAGGCTATTTTAAAATAGTGTGTGCACAAATTTGTGTTCAACTTGGTACATCGAAATACCTAATATTTAACTTACAAATGACCAGCAAGATATCAAAACAAAACAGGAACACAGGAAGAAATGTGTGGAAAAAATCTGAACTAAACTATGCTAAGAAATATCAGTTAAAGGGCACTTTGAGCAGTTTTCCACTATATTTGTACACTGAAAGAGAAATAATGCGTAAATAAAGACAAGACAGAGTCAAATAGAAAGACCCAAGCTCATGAAATTTAAAAAAAAAAAAAAAAATTATCATTGGGATCCCCTCTCCTGTATTTAGGTGTCATCAAAAAAAAAATTAATAGTATACTTACGTAGAGTCCAGAAAGAATTCAGAAAAAATGCTTTATTCTTAGCATTGTAAAAAGGGAATACAAAAATGACTGCGTATCTTCATGTCCAGATGAATAATAAATCTGAAAATACATGTTTCTTGTGTAAACGACCATTGTTTTCTTTCATCAGCACTACTGTATATGTTGAGAAACCTAAAATATAAAGACTAAAAAGCTCTCTTCACTGTTCTGAAATTAAGTTATTGATTAACGGACAATATTACATAACTATTCCCCTGTTTTCCCTGTTGAAACCTTTACCCCTGTGAAGGGACTGTCCCTATTTGGATCACTGCAGCTTTATTTAGACTAACAAATTTCCTCATACTAATGCAGCAAAAATACATTACTGACATACTGCGCCAATACAGCCATATATGTTCATGCCATGCGTACACAAACACACCCGCTTCAGGAAAACTGGTGTGAAAATCCGCTGTGGTGAATTTTAACATGTTAGCTCTGTTGGTGTGACAGTCCTTAGATACACACCGTAACACTGACCCATATATATCAAAGGAATGCATATGTATGCACACAAAAACACACGCCTACAAAATTTCTGGTGAAGCTAATAAAAATATGCAAATTCATGGGAATTTTTTTAAGTTGCACTGGATGTTAAATGGCACTATCACCATGTCAAAATTGCAGTTATTGCATTAGATAAAATAATGACTGCAACAGAGGCATTCAAATTGTCACGGGTTAATAAAACTGTATGAAAATGCCAGAAGAATGAATGACACAGTAGTTACAGTGGCAACAGTCTGACTCTGCCTTTTTTATATTTTTGTAAGCCAAACCAAAAGTTAGTTTCGGCACAGTTCACTGAGGTTTTCAGTGTTGTTTGAGATTAAAGTAAGTAAGCAAGCTTTGTGTTTAAAGGTTTAAGATATTCATGTAATTAGAACTGGGGTGGATGTAGCTATAGTCAAAGTCCAGCAAGTACATAAAGAGTTTGCACACCCAAATATATCAAAATACTCCTCTTACCTTCAGCACAAGGGAGTTGCTGGATATTAAGACTGAATAGAATGATAACGTGTAATGCAAAAGGGGTCGCTTGCAAGCCCTCTTTTTCTCTTTACAGCACATTTATTTTGTGCTCTAATCAACATTGTTTCCAGCAGCAGCAGGTAGCTGTTTCCAGCTAAAAAAAATGACCTGCCTAGCACAAAATGGCAAAGTTAAAAACTAGCTAGTGAAGAAAATGCTGAATAGCAAGATACTTTTTCAAAAGTTCGTAAAACATAGCAAAACATATCTAAAAGAAGAGTGAATATTGGACAAAAACATAACTCCGAACGAATACCAATATTGCTCAATTAATATTGTGTGTCTGCTGGATGTGTAATTATGCAACTGCTTACAGTCACACTTAACAAAATTATGTGTGATAAATATGTCAGGGCTGTTGTGTTTCAGGTTTCTTTTGTAATTGTGCCTCCTAACAGCCAAAAAAAAAAAAAAAAGATCACTGCGCCTTTAACAGAATTGTAACCCTAAGCTCACTCACAAAAAATTCAAGCAGAGGTCATATTCCTCCACTCTCACCAAACTCCTAACTGCAGGCTAATGCTAGACAACCTAATTTTAATAAGAGTTAAAATGACACAAGCAGAAATTATCCATAAAATGTGTATGTCTACAATTAAAAGAACACACTGAGCTGTGGAGAGGCTATGAGGTAAATAATTTGGTTCCAACCCACCATGGCCAGTCCACTCTCAGAGAGAGCTTTGTGTTACATTTGTGTTAGCTCTAGACCAAATTAGCCGGTAAACCTGTGATTCTTGATTGGTTCACTGATTACTGTTGAATTTAGCAAATGAGATGAGCAGCTCTACCTCTCCAAGGAGAATTTGTAGACAAATACTGAGGTGGTTCTGGTGCTAGCTCTGGCTGTAGAACTTTTTGGAAACTGTTATTGACAGCACATTGCATGAATAGATCAAATTAAGTTCCAGAGACATGTCAAGCACCCGAAACATTTTGTACCCCAGTTTTATATCAATATGATAGAAAAACATTGCAGCATAATACAATACAATTCAACAGCACAGCAAACAGCCTCAAAAATGAAAAAACAATTGAATTAAAACCTCTTGAAAACAGATTCAACGAAAACTGAACATTATAACCTTCATGAAGATACAGTAGGATTTATTGAAGGACTGCTGTATTAGATGGCAGTTTTAGCTAGGTGGACTTGTTGACAAATTTGCAACTGAGTTTACGTATACAACTCTTAGAAATTAAGCAAAATTGTCCTACATATCCCTTATGTGGCCAGCTGGTTTCAAACTAAACCCCTTTTGTTGAAAATGAATTCCCATATGAATTATAAATAATAGCCTAATAAAAGTTCCCTAATACGTTGCATATAGCTAGTGACACAAGTTTGCGCGAAAACTGCGTCCATGTGTCACCACACTACACTTGGTTATGCTATTTATAAACCTTTTTTTCCTTATTTAACCAAGCTTTCAAAAGGAGAACAACCATCATGAGACTCCAGGAACATTAATCATCATTACGCTATAACAAAAGCGAATTAGTCTAAGTATAATAGTAAATGCAGCAAACACCCCTCTGTCTGTGTAATTGCAGCAGGTGTAACCGGTATGACTGACTCCATGCTGTTAGCTGCATCAAGTCGGGTCAGACACACATCATCTGCAGCCCAAAAAATATGGTACCATTAAAAAAGCGGATACCCCCCCCCCCCTTCTTCTCACTTTAACCCTGACTCAACACGGGCAGTTTAACACGTCCTAAAAAAAAACAAAAGGGTTTTAATAAAGTAAAATACATACCTTACAAGTGAAATCGATTCTTTTCAGCTTTACAAAGTTACCGCTTGCTTTCTATCTAATCATGATTTGAAAGTTATGAAATGAAGCTGGAGAGGATGTAGAGTGTTGACAAAAAGACCAGCCGCAAAACGGTCAGTTCCTCTATCTGTGTGTACAAGGAAGTAAAAGTTAACTTGCATTATAGGCATAGCCTACAAATTTAAAAAAAAAAAAAAAAAAAAAAAGGCCGGAAGCAAGGACGGTATCTATGCAAACTACACTATGCAAGTGGCATTGGACGGAAGGGTATTAGAGCTTCTACTTGATCTGTGAGAATGGAAACTAATATTGTATCTTTTTCAAAATAAAGTGTAGGACCGAGCTTTAAATATTCTTTAAATGTATGTGTAAATTTTAAACAGTCCACTGTCTCTGATGCTGAGTGCTGCTTGCAGACGCAGAGAAAGCTGCGCCAGTTTAGACACAATCCATCAACTAGCTTTTGCCAGGTGGTTCTCGAACTCCGATATGAGGATTCCTAGTTGTCCATTAAGGTGGTCCAGAAGGTCCTTAGATGACTAAGAATTATGTCATTCACTTGAAAATACCAAATATAAAATAAAGCGTGCAAGGAAAAGAAAAGATGGACGAATACGTTTTTTATTTTACCTGTACAGTTATCAGTGGTGGAAGCAATATTACGACACCACATTAAAATGGCAATCTCGAAGATTTTCATTTAAATAGATGTCTGTTATGTCACTTTCTCTCGCTGCGGTAACACAATGGTGATTGAGCCTATGCCTATGGTGATTGAGTATTGCGATATTTATGTATTTGCAATATTAGGAACTGGGTGTCTGTGGCGACATTCCCGTTAAAATGCTGTATTAAGTTACTACTAATGCAAAGCAAACATTTCCTACTGCTGCTGCTTCACATTAAAGGCATTTAACTGGCAAAACACAAGTTGACTTTTACTATGAAGTAATCACAGGAAATGCAATGTGTTTGTCTGTTAGCTTAGCACTTATTGCTACATCCTTCTTCCAAAATGCCTCTACAAAACAATGGTCATTTCAGCCGACCAGACTGGGGCTAGCTGGTTAGCATGCTGATTTCAGTAGAAGACAAGAAGTGTCAGAAATTGAGGCAAAACAAGAGTAAACATTGGTGTTGCTTTCCACCATTGGAGACAGGAATGAAGGTTGATGCTGAACTTGCAACATCTGTTCTAGATTGGTATCTAAACAGCGGTTAATGTTAACTTTGGCTATGCAACAAAATATCAAAAACTTACATATAGCTCCTTTAAGTAAAAGTAGAACTACCATAGTTTAAAATTGTATAAAAGGTAAAAGTACTTATGCTGCAGAATGTTCCTTTTAGGAGTTACATTATTACACATTATATTATTGGAATATTGTTACTAATAAATTAACATGCACAAAGCATTTTAATGATGTGGTTGCTCATTTTACTTATTTTATAAACTGCTGGGTAGTTTAATCTATAGTAATGCATCAAAATATATAAATTGATCATATTTTTTGTACGTAAAATCTCAATCTGCTAGGTTAACTCAGATAGGATGTAGTGGAGGAAAAAGTACAATATTTCCCTCTAGAATATAGTGAGCATGGGAATACTTAAGTAATTAATGGAAGTACTTTGGTAAAGTTAAGCAAAGTACTTAAGTACTTCAAAAATGTATCAGAACAGCAAATGAATAAAAAAAAAACTATTGAAATATATATAAAATAAAGTAACTGCAAATATATGAATACATACACAATGTAATGCATGACATTCTTTGCACTGGTCTTCCATTGCTTTACTGTGTACAGTATTTCTGCTGTCTTATTGTTTGCCTATTTGTGGCCTATAAAGAACTTAACCTGTATGAGAGGTGCTTAACAAGTAAGATTAATAGATTGACTGATATATTAAGGGATAGAGGGTGACCATCCATATGCATGGTTGTTATAAACAACATTTTATCTAGTTGGAGGGGCAATATGTGTAATGAAGAGCATATAATGATGTGACCCTGAGGCTCTGAATATTTTCACATCTCTGGGAATGAAATAATATCATCATTTCCATACACAAATAAAAAAAACAACTGTAAACATTCTTTATGGAACCATGTCCATCATGCCACTGTGTGAACTGCTGTAAGATTATATAACAGATTTGCATGTGTAACTTGCCTCAGTAATTTGCATGATAGCAGAACAGAAGAGGAGGAGGGGGTGAATACAGATTTACCTTTCCGCCTCTGAGCAGGTGTTTGTATTAGTACAATTAGCAATGCCAAATTGAAAATCTTATTGTTTATGTTTATGGTAACAATATACTGACTGTCCGGCAAAGTTGGACATTATCAAATTTGGACTAACTAATTAAACAAATTGCCACAGTTCACTCAAGTGAAATTACAAGAGAAAGTAGGTGCACCCTGTAGATGCTCTCTTACAGGTTAACACTGCAGTGATGTATTGCCTACACACACACCCACAAACACACAGAATATCATCCTTCAACTTCCTACACTACAGTATACTCTATTCATTTTGATTGAAGTTCATCAATCTTAATTGTGCTTGATAAAAAAAATCATGGATGACTTAAAGGGGCAATATGTAATTATTTTAATTTAAAACATTCAAAAATTCACTAAGATTATTATCAGAATGTGAAGAAATAACAGTTTTGACGTTTTGTCAATGATGTCTATATATTGTGTTGCACAGAAATCTACTGGTTAGCATGCTAACCAGCTAGCCCTCGCCCGTTCCATCTCATAATACCACTTTGTACTTCAAGGGGCGATAGTGAGTTACTGTAGCGTCAAGTCTGCCCTCAGTCCCACATGAGAGGATGAGGAAGTAGTAATTGCGAGTAGGCAATAAACCTTTGTTGCAGCCATCCTCTCTTGGCGACATTCCTCCACTCTTTCCTCAAGTTCAGCTATTGATGCTGCACCTACAGCTGCTCTCCCTCTCCTTTGCGCCTCTTGACTTCTCGATGCTCGTCCTCTACTCCTGCCACCACACAATCTTCCCTGTCTCTCTCACTTGGCACATCGGATGTGAAATTGTCATCATCAGTCAAGCAATAACCAAGGTCCCACCACAGTGGCAGGTTTGTCCCAGTATGCCCAATGGCCACTCCGATTATGGCACAGAGGAAGGGGAGGGGGGAGGAGGGACTGCATGCTACCTTTCTGGTAGCATGCTGCCCCCTATTTGTTTGGAGTATGAATTTGACAATTGGCCATTTTTTACACATTGCTCCTTTAATAATATAACAATAAAATGCAGTTTCACATTTGCATGGATAATATAGGTCTATTAAAATGACACATTTTACAGAAATGTTTCTATTCTCTTTAATCTGTTGTACTTCTTGCTCCAAGTCACTAGATTTTCTCCAGAAAAAAGCTGTGTTGAGCTTGTCAGTCAAACCTCTAATTTAATGTCTGAGTCATGATGTGGGTGGACAAGCCATAAACTTAAAATCCAGAGGTGCATCCAGTCAGTAAAAATCGGTAGTTAGAAGAATTTCTGTCTCTTGTACCCATGGAGCTTATTCACTGCTGTCAGTTTGAGGAGGGATGAAGTATTTAGCATCCCTAGTATTGGAAAAAACAGTCAACGTATCCTCTTTATATTTGAGAAATTCCCTGAATATCTCCTAAGATTCGCAGATGGTTAAACCACCAAGGATCTTGTCATTAGTCACATGTTCACATATAATTATAATGGCTCAGAAGGAGAACCAGCTAGATATAGACTGGCTAAAAGACTCGCATCAGATTATGTCTCCCAAACCTGAAAGTTTTTCAGCTCTGTAGCAGTTAAATAATCTGTCACAAAACAATTCATGATTATACTTTTCTTAAAATGGGTTTAAGAGGATCCATTCTACACTTTAAAATCACGCCTTCGGGATAAATCTGTGTACTATTTTATATGTATAATATATACATAATTATTAATAGCGTAACTCACTGTTTTGTTGTGCTCACTTTCACAACCTAATACTTCACTAAGTGATTCCAATAGAGATGATGTGAATGTATTGCATTCTGGTCAACTGAGGCTACTTCCACACATTTCTCGATTATTTATTCAAAACAGTTTTCGTCTATAAAACAAATGGTAGCTTGGTAGAATTACACACTGATGACGAAAGCTGGCTTGAAGCCTGTACACTGGTGGCTTTTAGTTGTGTGTGAAAGGGTCAGATCAGACTTTACAGACCATTTTAAAGTGGCCTTTTATAATTACTTTAGATGAGGATGACTTTAGTGTTGTGTCATTAAAGGATCCAAGCGGAATGAAAGGCAGGGAAAGAGAAATCTAATATCAGTCTCTATATTGTAGCATATTTTAAAGTCAGATGTAAATGTTATCCAGATATGCTGGATGATAAAATCCCATCATGGGTCAATACCAGGTTAACCGGGAGCCTCAACCTTTTGTCTATTTTCCTGTTGCCCCTCACTGCTCCTGGTCCTCCTCTGGCTCCCTGAGGCCCTGACTGTGCAGAGTCTTCCCTGTCAACTCCATCATTGCCTGGACCTCTGGATCTACATCCAGAATACTCTTCTTGCCCTGCCCATCACCGCCCTGAAACATAAAACAAAGAGACATACAGAAATAGCATAGGTTTTAAAGGGGCAATGTGTAGGAACTGGCCAACTGTCAAATTCACACTCCAAACAAGGAGTGTTAGGAGGCAGCATATTATCAGGAAGATGGGGTGTCCACCCCATCATAAGAAACAAGGAAATACACTCTTCGGATGATTTCACACCCTGTCTGCCCAGTCAGAGACAGGGAAGATGTAGTGGTGGCAGGAGTAGAGGACAAGAGCAGCAGCATCAAGTGCTGATCTTGAGCAAAGAGTAGAGGAATGTCACCGAGAGAAAATAGCTGCAACACAGGTTTATCGCCTACTCTTCATCCTCTCATGTTGGATGGAGGGCAGACTGGACGCTACAGTGACGCACTATCATCCCTTACATTGTCTCAAGTACAAAGTGGTATTACGAGACGGGACGGGCCAGGGCTATCTGGTTGGCATGCTAACTTGAGTAGATATCTCTGCAACACAATACATAGACGTATTTGACATAACATCAAAACTGTTATTTCTTCATATTCTGTTGATAATCTTGGTTAATTTTTTAATGTTTTATACTAAAATACTTTCATATTGCGCTTTAAATTCTTCATATTCTCAAGGAAAGAGCTGTATAATGTAAAAAAACAAATATAAATGAGGATCTCTATTTTTGGTACAGTTGGTACAGTTAATTACAAGCCTGATGTCCATGGCTGGTGAGTTTTGTTATAATTCTACGGAATATGCATTTCCGTGTGTGACAAGTTGTATTTTTGTATTAACGCTTAAGCAGTAGTTTTCAGGGAGCACTTGAATACAGCATTATTTAACATTTTAAAAAATCCTCAAAAAGGCACCCAAAAATGAGAGATTAAGACCTGAAAAACAAACTTGTAATATCTGTTACTGTGACTGTGTGACTTTATACTACAAAAAATGCATGAAAATGCTACACCTGTGACCACACCTTCATCTGTCTGTCTACCCCTTTCATTCCCACATCTTCCTCCAACTCCTGTGAGTTCCTGAATGAGCCATGATGGCCCTGCTGTTTCTCTTCATGTGTTTCCCCAACTGCACCCCTGCATATTTGCCTATGTGAACAAATTCCTAAGATCTTCCGGTGTAAATGTGGAATAATGTCAAGCAAGATTTCCTTGGTAAACCGAATGGATCTTCCTTGATATTCGCAGGATAAATAAAGAATTGAGCAAGTAGGGGCATCCTAATTGCTGACTGGTTAAGGTGGAGATCTTGCTTGACATGACCACAACATCCCGAGTACAGTGCTGCCAGGGACCTTTGTTGCATGCCTCCCTCTCTGTCTCCATAGTGTCTCCTATCAAATAAAGGCAAAAAAGCAAAAAAAAGAGAAAAAAAGAAGAACTGAATAAGTAAACTCACCTCCTCTTGTTCTGGGGGTTTTCCAACTGCCCACACTTCCACAGAGTCCAGGGTGAAGTCTTGCTCTGCGGAAAGCTGAGGGCTGCCGTAAGTAGTGCACTTGGGGCGTGCACAGCTATGACCGTGGCCAAAATCACTGTCCAGCCACAGGCCAAAGTAACCATGCTGACCGCCCATACCCTGATGAAGACCAGAAAACATAAACACCAAGAAACACAGAAAGAATGAAGACAAGTACTGTACCAATATTTCTGGAATTCAACTACCAATATTTTGTGGAATTAAACTTAAATTAAAATAGGAAGATACTGATGCAAAAAAACTGAAATTAAAGCTCAGGATGATGATGAAAATGATACCAACAGTAATACCATATAGTCTAATTCTACAAATGCTGTGTAGTTGTAGCAGATATGGCAGTTCCACATGTTAGATGTTTGGTGCCCAGCTGGTGGTATACAGCGGGTTTGTCAGAACATTTTCACTGAAACAGCTTCTTGCTGCTGTTGCAAACACTGATCAGAGCAGAGTTGCAGGTTACTCTCATCAATGTCAAAATAACAATCTGAAGGAGGCTAAAACGCTCCCTAGAGGTGAGGGGGAACTGCAGAGCTGGCGATAATTCTGTGCAAGTTCATCACCACAATGGACCACAATGACATTAGGCATGCAGTCCTGCTTGAAATTATTGGCATCCCTGAATTTTAAGTACAGAATATAGAATATCTTCAGAAATAAATGCAAATTAACCAATTTTGTATAATCAGAATATTTAATTAAATGTCCAAAGTTACTGAATAACAACAACAAAAAATGGCTTTCATATAATGAAATGAAAAATACAGACATAAAATGTACACTTGACACAATTATTGGCACCCTTTTGATGAATTTAAATTAGTTCCTAAAACAAAATAAAAAACAAATAAAATTCACCTATGCTTAATTTTCAGGGTTCACATGACCTGAATTAACAAATGAATGATGGTTTTACTGCATAAAAAAGGGGCTATTTGTTTCCAGTTCCTTTTCTGCAATGGCAAAGACAAGAGGGCTGTCTGAGAGCATCAGAAATGCTATTATCAAAAAACATAACAATTCCAAAAGCTACAAGGCAATCGCCAAAGATCTTGAAATCCCTGTTTCAATAGTTCGTAATGTTATCAAGAAGTTTCACAGTCATAAAACTGTTAAGACGCTTCCAGGATGTGGTGCTAAGAAGAAACTCAATGAGAGTAGTCTGCGAAAGTTGATGTGGATTGTGTAAAAAAAAAAAATCACACAAGACATCTCAAGAGCTTTAGGCTGACCTGGAGCAATCTGGAGTGATGGTTTCAGCCCGTACCATACGGCGCACACTAAACCACGTAGGGCTCCATGGGCAAAGGTCAAGAGGGACACCACTATTGAAAGAAAGGCACAAAAAGGCAAGACTAAAGTTTGCAAAAACTTTCATAGATAAACCACAGTCTTTCTGGGATGATGTTCTATGGACAGATGAAACCAAAGTAGAGCTCTTTGGGAATGCAGTTCATCAGTTTATTTCTAGGTGACAAAATGAAGCCCATAACGAAAAGATCATCCTACCTACAGTAAAGCATGGTGGAGGTTCTATCATGCTGTGGGGCTGCTTTGCCACCTCTGATAATTTAGGCACTGAATGTATCATAGGAACGATGAAATCAGAAGAATATCAAGGCCTTTTGGAGTGAAATGTGTTACCCAGTGTCAGTAAACTAGGTTTGAGGCGAAGGTCTTGGGTCTTTCAGCAGGACAACGGCCCAAAACTCACATCCAGCAGCACAAAGAATGGTTGAAAAGGAAATGATGGACTGTTTTAAACTGGCCAGCAATGAGTCTTGACCTAAATACCATTGAAAACCTTCTGAGAGAGCTGAAATATGCCATTGCAAAGGGGCTCACGCAGACTTAAAAGAGCTTGAACGCATAGCATGGAATAGTGGCGGAAACTACCAGAAGACACGGGCAAGAAGCTTCTAGATGGCACAAAGAAATGTTTAGAGGCTGTGATTGTTGCCAAAGGTTCTGCAACCAAATATCAGAGAAAGATGTTAATAATTGTGTCTATCATGCATTTTGGGTTTGTATTTTTAAGTAACCTTGGAAATTTTATTAAAATATTTTCATTATACAAAATTGGTTAATTTGCATTTATTTCTGAGGATATTCTATAGTCTGTCCTTAAAATTCAGGGGTTCCAATGATTTCAACAAGGACTATAGTTACTTGATCCATTGTTAATATAAAAATATTAATTAGTGCAGCTTTAAGTATTTTTACCTGACTACTGAATTGCAACACTACATGGCCAAATAGTACCCTGTTTGTTCAATGGCTATGAGGGCTGTTGTGTCAAAGACACCTTGCACAAGTTATACAATAAATAGTGAACAACTCTATATCATATCCATAACAGGAAAGGTCAGAGGCACTGGGTGACCGGGCAGTTTTTAATTAAGAGTTCTGTCCCCTAAATCAGAAACCTTGTATATTGATGCAACCCTATCAGGCAGTTTGTGAAAAACAATATTTGGGAACTACAATTTAAGCTCCATCTGATAATAAAAGGCCATGAGCAACAGAATTAAAGTTCTCTTCTGTTAAACTACTACGGTCTCACCAGTCCGTTGGGCATGGTCTGTTGATTCTGGTTGAGATACATAAAGTGTTGGTTGTATCCTGTAGCTGTATAAACTCTCAGTCTGGGGAACACTGTGAACAGGAAGCATCTGGAGTCACCTGCACACACATACACAAATATACAAATTATGAAGATCTGAGAGAAAAGTCAAGTGACAGCCAACAGTATTCAAAAAAGTAGTATTACTTCCTCAATGAGTCATTTTACCAGTGCTAGTCTTGATCTGAAGTTTGATCCACACCAACATGACAGTACAGTTTCTAATCTTGTATTATGGATTAAGAAGCTTAAATTCACTATTATCTATCAGAGACAAAACTTTACACTCCTGAATTGAGTGGCTGAGTTCTATGAAGCTTAGTTATCATGTGGTGTAAGTTATTCATATAAATCCTCTCTTTTCTTTATTCAGTAGTACAAAATCAACAGTTTCATAAACAGTTTAAGTCTTGTTTCATTTTAATTAAACTGGAAATCTTTATATCTAAGGTACAATTTTGATGTCTTATAATAATGCTGTTTAGATGCAGATTAGTTTTAGTGATGTCCCATAATGGGAGAATTATCTCGAAATTCTGTCATCTTATTACAGCACATAACTTAGCACATAGTAAGTGTCACACTGTAGTAGCTTTTGCATGCTTAAAACACATTTAAGTTTAATCTTTAGCTTTGTATGACTTTCAATTCACCAAAAGACTGAATAATAATTAGTTAAATGCATTGATTAAAAGTATGAAGGTGCACTTTTAATTGCAAATATACTATGGTAACTCACAAGTTTAAGCTATTACTGGTTAGCTTATCCTTTTCGTTATTCTCAGTTATACCGAGAATTCATATATCAATCATTTGTATTTTTTCATTGAGATACCGTTATATTTAGTAGCTAGCATAGTATTTCAAACGCTACAAATTAGAGCCGGACCAATACATCGGTGGGCCAATTTTATCAGCCAGTTTAAGATAATAGCAGATAAAGATAGATGGTAAGGTTCTCACTTTGACATGTAATACATTACTTGAGTGATAATAAACCATGTCTCCTCAATTCTCCTTTTGTATAACCTAAATAAAGCACTACAGTCCTCTCATGCACTCAAAAACACAGTAGATGAGTGGTGAAGCCCCTTGACAAACTTTATTTTATGTCCATGAAACCTTGTTTGTAAAACAGTCAGTTAGACTGCTTTAGCAAGTAAATGAATAAGGACCCTATCATTTTCTCCCTCATCACTGTAGCTCCAAAAGCTACTATAAAACACTTTTTTACAGTTTATCTGTTGCTAAATTAGTTAGCCACAAAGCTAGCTAATACCATGGCTGGTCAGAAGACAGCTAATGAGCCGTTAACATATAGCATTATACTCATTCTGTCTAAATGATGAAGTTGTAAATATATGCGCGACTGATGTCAGTAAAGTTATAGTCGATACATTGGAAAGCCTGATTTTCATTGAAGATATTATACCAGTAGTTTGTCTCACAAGCTTAAAACTAAGGCATAGAGCCTTTTCTGAATTAATGCTAATTCCGCTTAGCTAATTTCTGACCATCACATTTCAAAATTCTTTGCTAGAACTGGTAATATTAAAGGGATCATTGGACCAGCAGAAAAACAATAGAAATAAATGTGTGCACAGTGAAAGCTGATTCAGGCATTCCAAATACCCCACCCAATAATTGAATGTAAGGGATCCTTATCATAAATATTTTTTTATGTTATGTGTTTCTGTTAAAAAATCATTATCAGCTGATATATCATTATTGGATCTTTTAAAATACCAAAATCGGCATCCTGTATCAGTCAAGCTTTACTAAAAAACTGCGTAACACATGCTAACATGAAAGAGTCAGCCATGCAGGCTAAAATTACTGTGCTCTCTGTAGAACTATAGAAAGGCAGCTGATAAACCAGATATGGTATTAATTAAATAGCAAATTAGGTCTTAGGTCTAAGTTATACAACATGAAACTGCTGTGGTATCAGATGGAGATCCCTTCTCTCACCCTGGAACTGAGGTTTGACCTCCCATGCACGGGAAGCGAAGCCCCCAAAAACATGTCCCTTTGAGTCTTTGATAAGCAATAGGGTCGGCCCACGCTTTATCAGGCCGGCCACCATCCTGGTGAAGCTCTCCCCATGCAGCTGTGTGGAAAACAAAAGTCTCCAGGGGGCACTGTAGCTGTCTGGCAACTGGAAAGATTAACAGAGTGTTAGGGAAGGATATAAGTAAGTAGTACAATGATAGTGTGTGTAAATATGAATAGTGATACAATACATACATTTGAAGCTAAAGATTTTAAAACCCTGCATCTATTTACAGGTATTCTGGCTGCTTAGGACTGTTCTCAGGTTGAAGTAAGGTAAAGCTATGCTCGTAATGAAGTGAGGTCACCAAACTCCATAGAATTCCATAAAAATAATAAAGGAGTAAGTTTTCCCACCCAGGGGCAAGGAAACTAACAGGTGAATGAGGAAGAAGTCTATCACATATGGTCTGTACACAAACATAGCCCTGAGGAGAGGTTTAGTCAGCCAGCATAAGTAAAAACACCTGCGTGAATGAGTTGTGATTGTTTAACAACAGTATCAGTCATTATACAACACAGGCATATACATAAATGAATAATTATATATTGTGATAATTTACCCATCCATAAAATTACGGAGTATGCATATTCACCAACATCTCACCAGCATTTTTACAGCACAATATATTGGACACACGCAAATTTTATAATAAATTATAAAAACTAAAATAAAAATACAATGAATACATTTTCTTGGTGATGTCTGATCTTGAGAGGTGCTATATAATTACATTTTCCTTTAAACATATACAGACAGCTTACAGGTAATATCCCACAATAACTCCAGTAGTTGGTTTTTAATAAATACATTCGACCAAAATCAAATATGACAACATATCCAAACATAAACAAAACAAAGCCTTCACATCAATTGAAACCTGAGACACAGTATCAGGACTTGATCACTATGTCCATACAATGCATATGCTCCCCTGCTTCATATGACAATCTATTGAAGGATGGCAACTCCACACCATGTACCAATGACTCCCATTCCTATAGATAGAGATGTGGACTGCAAAAAATGTGAAAACTATAATATTCTAACTATATTATAACTATATGATAATAAGGAAGGTGGAACAGATCACATTACTGCTGATCATCTAAAATATGATGGATATGATATGATGTTCCTCTTGCTGAAATTTGATTTCCTGGGTTTCTAGCTCATGCCATGCTACCCGACTCGCTGCCCTCAATGGCATTAGTTACTGTTATAGATATAAAAACAGGTCAAATTAACAGTAGTGATAACTATATGGCTGCCCTACTTCTGTCCTTTCCAAGGTATTCTATTAGAATTCTAACAGACAGGTTCACAAATAATATTAAGTTGGGCAAATGTGGTATGTCACTGTTCGTTATTGATATATATATCTGTTCTTCTGACCAGTGGCACTTATGAACAGCAGGCTACTTATTTTTAACCATCATATACCACTCCTAACTTCACTTCTCTACAGATATACATTATCAATTCATTCTGGTATATACTGCCTATGAGTATGGCCAGTCACTGTTCCACTGGCACATACCATTGTCCACCATCATATCAGTATATGACTCTTTTTTAGTGTCATATGCCAAATCTTAGTGGAATGTCACTAACAATTGGGCAAAAGATTAGCGTTTCGCTTCATCTCACCTATCCCGTTATCAGCCGCCTTCAAAGTCCACTTGATAGTTGAAAGAGCAATGGCCCATAGAGTGCGGACATGCTATGGCCAAAGGCTGCCAGCCCTACACTGATGATCTAACAAGCCTTGTGCAAACAGCAGCATGCACATCCAGGCTCCTCAAATGGCTCGAAAGGATTGCTGACCTGAGCCAAGATGAGGATAAAGCCATCAAAATCTGACAGCCTCTCACTTTGAAAGAGGATAAGAATGGACAGAATCTCCTTTTGTGTTGGAAAATAAAGGATTCCAGTCCTGGCAGAACAACCTATTCTTAGCCTTGGTGATCCTGAATTAGCTCAAGGAGGGACTGGAGAAGTTGGACAACAGTAATCTGCCTAGCAGGTTCAAGGTCCGGTGCTGCCAGTTACCACTCTATCAGCACCTCATGTGATCCCTGAAAATGTTAAATAACAGCAACCATAGGGTAGAAGACAGATTTAAAGGCCAACAATTTCATCCATAAAAAGCCAGGCTTGTCCTGGTGCCTTTCCGATGCACCACTGTTTGGAAGAAATATTTTACAACTCCGGCTGAAATCCATCTCTCTGGGGTACAAGGAGAAAAAGAACAGACTGGTGCCGGAACTCAATGAGCCAAGTGACAACGCAGAGATGCCTGCAACAAGATCTGAACTGGGCGTGGAAGGCAGAGGAGTTTGTAAAGTAAGCTATTGCAAGGCTAAGGTACCAAGGTTTGATGGGTAGAATCCAGTATGGAAGGATTGGCCTTGGATGGGGGATAAAACCTAGATGTGGTCAGCAGCATCTGCCAAAGAAAAGAAGCAAATAGTGGTTACCGGGGGATCAGGATGGAGCAAGACTGCTCAGGGCAAGTGGACTAAATGGGAGGGCATTCTTGCCAGATCATTGGGGTGGTCTGATCTTTGAAGGATGCCACAAGCAAGGGTAAGCTTCCTAAAACAGGCCACGGATGACACCCATCCAAGTCTAGCCAACCAAATGCAGTGGTATGCCGCTTAAGAGAACAGTACCCTGTTGGATCCGATGCAAGCCTGCTATATGTCCTGGTAGGATGCAAAACTGTATTGATGCAAGGACGGTTCAAATGACGCCACAGCCAGGAAGAGAGAAACTTGGTTGAGCTCATGGATCAGTGAGAGCCAAGGTAAACACTGATCCTTAGACCCAGGAAAAGCAACTGATCCAATTTGTACCATCATGTGGATCAGCACAGAGTGCCTTCCATATAACAAAATACAATCTTGGCCTCAGGGAAAGACTGGACAATAAGTGCAGACCTAAACTCACAGCTGCAGTTCTCCACTGAGACTGCCACCAGTTCCTTGAGGCCTGACATCATCATCTGGTCAGGGTCTCAAAAGAAAGTCATTCTAGTTGAACTAACATTATCCTGGGAGGAAGGCATGGAGGCACCAAATAAACTGGTTAGCAAATGCAGGCAGAGTGGCTGGACTACATCAAACCACTCAGTGGAGGATGGCTGCTGCAGCTTTGTGGGCCTTTCAATCAGACATTTCCTGAAGGGCATTGGACTGTCAGGAGACAAACTGTAAAAGGCGCCAAGAGAGCTGGATGAAATGGAGGAAAGAGCCAGTTTCTGGCTATGGCTAAGGAGGAAGGACCGAAGTTGGGTACCAAAGAGGCCGTAGGGTAGCAATAAATGTCTTCTTAGGATCTACATCCAGCTGCAGGGGGTGGTAGGGAGAAACCCTTGACTGCTGAACCACCTCCCTGAGATGTTTTGGGATTAAAGCAGCAAAACATTTGAGAGGTGTGGCTCCCAGTTGATGACCCTGCAGTTGGTCACTTGCCATTCGCAGAGGTGTGACAGGCAGCAATGCCAGTTTCCCACACATACACTTTGCTTGGGCAGGCCACCCAGGTATATTAATGACCTATTTTAGCATTTTTAATTTTTTTTTTTTATCCATATGAGAGAACGCCATCCAAAATTGATTAAGTAGTAGACAATCTCCCCTCGCTCTACCCCTCCCATACCTGTTCCTTCTGCTATTGCGAGAAGGATCTATTCACAATCCCAACATGCTCTGCAAAGAAAAAAAGAGAGAGAGATTTTCTCTGGTATAGACAACACGGACACAGTGGATATTTTACAAGCACAGACCAGGTAAACCTGGGATTTAATAACTTTAAAAACTGGTCGAACCTCTTTTGGCAGCAATAACCTCAAACAAGTGCTTCTGTAGTTGTGGATGAAACCTGCACAACGTTCAGAAGGAATTTTGGACCGTTCTTCCTTACAGACCTGCTTCAGCTCAGCCATATTTTTAGGATGCCTGGTGTGAACGGCTCTCTTTACGTCATTCCAGTGCATCTCTATTGGGTTAAAGTCTGGGCTCTGAGTAGGCCAATCCAAAAGACAGATTTTCTTGTTTTGCAGCATCAACCAACTTCTTTTCTTGGCACACTGTGAGTCCCTTGCTACCAATCAATCATCATTTGAAAGCCACAGCCTATCTGAGTATTGTTGCTGACCGTGTGCATCCCTTTATGGCCACAATTGACCCATATTCTTATAGCTACTTCCAACATGATAATGCACCACGTCACAAAGCAAAAGTCGTCGGGTTTCATAAACATGACAATGAGTTCAGTATACTTCAATGGCCTCCCCAGTCACCGGATCTGAATCCAGTAGAACAACTTTGGGATGTGGTAGAACGGGAGATTGTGCATCTGAAAAAACTACAGAAATTATGTGATGCAATCATGTCAACATGGCCCAGAATCTCAAATGAATGTTTCCAATATCTTGTGGAATCCATGCCACAAAGAATCGAGGCTGTTGTAGAGCAAAGGGAGTCCCTACCCAGTATTAGTATGGTGTTTCTAATAAAGTGTTTGTCAGTTTATGAGGTTAATGGTATAGTTGATGTTTTTTATGTCAGTAATGGAGGGGGTCATTTTTTGCTTCCTTTTCTCCTTTCCTTCCCTTTTTCATTTGTCTCTCTTTTTTCCTTCTTCTTTTCTTAATTTGTCTTTTCTTCGTCTCTTTCCTCTTCACTGCCTTCGCTAAAATAAGTCAGAAAATTTTGCACAGCAGACTGTTCCACTCCCCAAAAATATATAGTTAAACATGGGAATATTTCTCCTGATGGTGATACATTGAAAAATTTTTAGATTTCCAAATTTTTAAACTTAGTTAAAAATCAGATGCACTGTTGTTTTAAAACGTCCCCCAAAAAGTTTGGTCATACCAATCAATGAGTAAACAGATTTTGGTCAGAATCCACACATATGACACTATATGCATTTGAATTCTAACCTGTGATGCCAGAAACATGAGGGTGGGAAGGTCCAGTAGACACCTTAGCTCTTTCCAGAGTGTTTCCCTGCAGGAGGGCAGCAGGCTGGGGTCTGGCCGGCCACTCAGGGACACATTTAGGCCTTCAGCTACCAGCATCTCCAGATACAACGATACCTGGGAGACCCTGAAGATCCAGTCCTCCAGACAGGAAATATCACAACTTCCCTGATCTAAAGAGAGAAACAGGGTCAGCATTCACATTTCCTTACTATTAATGTGTTAAAAAATCTTCAAATCACCTGTTTACCCGAGGGTTTGAGTTCAGAACACATCTGCTCTGCCAGGAGTTTGACACCCAGGGAGCCATCACCCATTCTCTCTGGCTTCCAGCCCTGCAGGTGCCCTCTGTGGACCAGAATCTGTACTACAGCAGAGATCAGATCCTGTAGGAACTATTGAGAAAGGAAAAAGTGCCCAAGTAGGGCATCAGTAGGGAAGGAAGGCGGTAGCAGAGTGAGACGGGAGGGTTGTGACATAAAAACGAAGTAGAGAAGCAAGGAAACACCAAAATTAACACATAGTTTTGTATCTAAGTTTACACTTTACTCACCTCTGCTACCTGCCCACATGTGACAACTGTTGTTGCCCCTGCTCCATGCTGGGACATGGCCATGACGAGAGGAGCCCGTTCTTCTGCAGTGCCTCGCAGGGTGTCTGCTAGGAAGATAACCAACTGCTCCCGACCTACTCCAGAGACAGCAGCGGTGCTGGTCTTCCCAGAGGCTGCAGGCGCTGCCAGTCCAGGGTTAATACTACTTATGCACTTGTAGACCCTCCTCACCATGGAGTCTGGTGCCAGGCTGCCCATTGAGGACTGGCAGAGCCAAAAGGAAGGGTAATACACACAAACTGACAACAACACACTGACAGAAACTACCTTTCCCTGACAGATGTGCTGATAGTATACTATGGATAGTAATGGCATTTGCTCAGTGGATGAAGAGCAGAAACGAAGCATATTTTTGAAAACATATACCTAGCTATAGGAATGTGTAAAAAAACCCATAAATTACAGAGAATAACTGGAAATTAAATGTGAAGAGATATAAGGTCTTAATATGTATATGTATATTACACGAAATAAGACCTCTAAGAACTGCATTTATGACATTTTCCTACTGGGCATTAAACTTGGAATTTAAAAAAAAAAAAAAAAAAAAAATCAAACTTTAGAAAGACTGGAAAGTCTGTCTCATAAACCAGTAGATCTTGTTTTTACCTGGAAATAGTGTCATTTTGTAATGCACTGAGTTTTAATCTTATAATGACATTTTTGTTTATGTTAAACTGTTGGAATGAAACCTGTAAGCACTAATGATAGAGTATGCCTTTATTGTTAGACCTGTAGCATCTCAAGCGTTAGAGTCTTCCCTCCTGAAGGGCCCCCAGTACCACCGTGGAGCCTGATGAAGACCCCCTCAACCACAGGCCGCTCCTCGGGGCGGAAGCGGGCCAGACGCTTCTGCACCACCCTGCTCTCAGTGTTACCCATGGTGCTCTACAGTCCAATACAAAGTATGGCAGAACACACAAGCCAGTGTCATTATGTTTACATGCAGTGGGGTAAAATTAGAGGGAAAAAAAACACCCTAAAACAGGATGCATGTTGTGCTATATTGATTTCAGACAGCATACTCATATATTGTATGTGTATATGTATAAATAATAGCTTGCTCCTTATAATGGAAACCACATTGTGAGCACTTAAAATTATATCATGAATCTATTTTAGAGTTTGACAATCAATTTATGATTGACTTTGTAGGCTCACAGAAGTTTGACATGTTCCAATCATAGAAGTTCCAATTTAGCAATTACAGACATCAAAACGTGACCACATCCCAGCAAAATCATCATGGCTGCTGTTGTCCTTCTGAAAATGATTCATTATTCAGTATCTAGGGCAGTGGTTCCCTTTCTGGCATAAGAGCCCTTTAAATGAAGCAATATCTTCTTGTGACCCTCAGGTTATCTCCAATAGTTTGATCGTTATACGCTGAAGAGAAAATATTAACATTTATTTCAGAATATTCTGCAACAAATGCCTTCTTCTTTCCTTAATCATCCTGTGACACCCTCAGGTTTATCTTGTAACCACCTGAAGGGTCCCAAAACCCAGACTGGGAACCACTCATCTAAGGAGCTGCCTCAGCATCTATTTCATATGCTTCAGCTTAACTGGTGCCTGAACTTTGTAATATTATAGTAATGATTTATCTCTGCTGGCTGACCCATTAACTAAAACATTGTAAGTATTATTTGCAAACAAAACAAAAAAAAATTGTATCATACATCTTCAATTCTGCCACATGAATTCCAGTAAAGTAAAAACTTGCATAGTCTTTCACCAACATAAGATACGGTGGTAACTTAGAACAAAACACAGAACATTCTGAGATGTTATATTTTAATTCGTTAGTGATATTTTGCAAAGTGTTGCTCCTCCTGACTTTTTAAAGGTCTTTAGTCATGTTCTGCGCGATGTAGACGTTTTCTAATAATCAATGAAACATTAAAAAGCAGTATTTAATAATACAGCTACCTGTCTCCATGGTTCAATAACATAGCTTTCCATTTTGTACCTTGGATGATTAGCTAACTCTAGCTAGCACGGCACATCCTTACGTTGCATCCCTTACGGAAATAACTGTACATGAACCACTTTGGATGTAATAAATATATGACTTGCATGGTGTTCGCAAAGCCAGAGAACCTCAAAATTAAAACAAAATGTGTCTGTGTGCCGCTAACCTTTTAAAGTACAGCAGCTAAGCTTTCATCCTGCTTCTTCTTCAGCACAACTTCCCGGTGTGAATAGCGACGACACTGACAGCAGCCAATGAAATAAGATGCATGTTCACCTGCTTCTTTGACCCTGTTCCATGATGTCGACAGGCGGGGAGAGTTGGTCGTTGTATAGCAAGGGTATGTTCGAACACATTGGGTCATTTTAATAAGAACAATAATCATAATTATTATTATTATTATTATTAGTAGTAGTAGTAGTAGTAGTAGTTAAAAGACACAACAGAAAATCAATAGCGTTTGCATTGACCTCCATTGCAATATTAAACCAGAAAGTGCAGGGGAAACGGCAGTGCATCTTTAGAAAGTCATACAAACACAGTATCTACATATATATCTACATATCAAATACAAATAAACTTGACTTGAGATGGTCATAGAATGAAATGCATATGTACATGGCACATGATTGTGATCAGAATGGATCGGTCTTGTAATAATACTTGAAATTATTAGTTAGAGATAAGCGAAATTGCACCTTGTGTTACCAATATCTTACTAAAGTATAAGTACTGGTACTTTAAAGCATTTTAAATAACATTTTGAAAAGTAAAAAACAGAGAATGTTATTAAACACAGTAAATTATTTTTCATGAGGGACAATACAAAAGAATAAAAACATGAATCATACTATAGTATAGTCATCAACATATTTAATGTAATTTTCCAGAAAATAAATAGCAAATCCAGATTGATGTTGATGTTCTGTTCTGATGTTCACTGTTTCCTTACGTAATTTTAACTTTTATTGATCTCACATGCAAAGACACAAATTATATACACGAAACTACATGTACGCCTGTACAAAAGCTTGTTTCAGTAACATGAGGAAGAACTGTAATGTCATAGTTTTATCCCACATTTCACCAGTAGAGTGTGCACATCAGTAACCAAAGAGAAACAGGGTCCTTTGGAAAAACAGCAGGCAGTTGAAAAAGCTCCTTTTAAGGGCATGAGATTTGCTCTGTGAGTTCTCGGAGCTGGGTGTGTTGCATCGTAATGAAGCTTATACGACAGTGGATGCACCCACATCAGCACATCTGAATGTGAAGGTGACGTGCAACCATCTGCCCACTTCAACTAAACAGACTCATGTAAACAGGATACCAGTGATGAATCAGTGTTTGCTGCACAAGATGAACCACAGAGTTACAAAATCAGTTTTGAACCAAAATCTTCTGGAGTGCATTGACTGTAAAAGTTTCAAAGTTGATAACTGGGTCATATTAATTAAGTTGACCATGTCCCATTTGAATCTAGCAGCTAGGGACAGCAGCTAGATTGCTATTTTTTTTTTTACCCCCTACCAATAGTAACTGCTAGTATAGATCCTACATATATGAGCCAAGTGTATTAGTTTTATTAGTGTTATAAAGTTTAAAGTTATAAAGTTTTGCCCTTTTCCTACTGCATTCCTATCAGGTCATCATGTAACCACAAAGAATATAGCTAAATAATAAAAACCTTCACACTTAAATTACTCACTTTAACCAAAATCATTAAGAGTGCAAAGAGTCCAACAAGATGCAGGATGTGCAAAGTTCAGTGTGTAGTATTTATGGTGAATTCTAAGGAGAAGTTTGTCTTGTTATATACTAAAAGCACAAGCTGAAAAAGTACTCTTTGGTGCGAAGGCCTACAGGCACTATTTTGAAAGGATATCATATTATCTCTTGTATAATTATTGAGCATAATATCACAAGCAAAATAATTGCTCTTAGTTTGATTAAAAACGCATCATTTACCTAAATGAAATATGTTTATGGAGAGTCTGCTCAATTCAGCAGACACATTTTTTTGTTCTTTACAACCCCTTGAAACTGAGCGTGTGAGTTGTATCTGCAAGTAATAATGTAGAGTGATAGTTAAAGTAAAAGAACTGAACATAAATTCACAGTGTAGCTGCTGTGGCTTCTAGTTTCCAGTTTGCACTCCCCCAAACTGAGTCAAACAAGTTTTTGCACTTTCTTTAGGAAAGCATATAGACTTTAAATTTAGGGTTTATACCAAAATGTAGTAATGATAATACCACAATGTGTTACTCTTAAGAAACTGGCTTAACGTAACACTGCATAACTTTTGCAGAATAGTGGCCATATGCTGAATCCATGAATTTGACAATTTATAAGACACCAAAACACTGCATAGCAGTTTGGAATAATATGACACAGGATTTTATAATTCTGAAAAGGTATCACAGTGAAGTGAAATATTTTTAGCTTTTGTCGCATTGTTACACTCACCAGGTAAGCAGCTCAATATGGAGGGATTATTGGAAGTGTATAACTCTATTTTTTTGATGTTGTTGTGATGGAGAAGATGAGAACTAGAAGAAATAGCAGAAATGTACACACTTAGGGATAAAGGAGGAGCGTGTGAAAAAGATCTTCCTTACTGAACTTTCAATATGGCATTCACATTACGAAGTAATCTACCCTTCATGTGTGCTTGCATGTATGTGATTGGCCAATGCAACACCTTGCCAGATGGTGTTGCATTAGTTTGTGATAAAAGATGAACTAGGATAAATGATCACAGTCTAAGGCTGTAGTTACAGGATAATTGTAAATGCTATTGTAAAAGTAGAGAGAAATCCCAGTCAGCTATAGTCAGCTAAATAAATGTCAGTTATCAATATATATCCAGAGTATGCTAGCATTAGCTAACATCACAGTAACAGCAACAGCTTTCATTAGCTGATTGTCATACCAGGCCAAGTAATGTTGTGCGTTTTATTGCTTATGAAATCAACTTTTCATTTGCCTGAGGCCTCTATAGTGGATGGCAGGTTGATTTTTAAAAAATTTACGTATTTACAATATTTATAGAAAGGTAAGTGACTGTTTGGGTTAATGAGCAAATTCACACAAAAAAAGACAATATGTCCACTCTGCGCTAACAGCTGCAAAACCTGTGAGTGTAATCAGATTATTTTGGCTTTATTACTATCTCTGGCATCACTATGTTCACCCCACTATGATGATTCAGCTATCAACGAGTTGAGACTTGAGAAGTGAGTGCTGTTAGTTCTTCTTTTCTCTTCTCTTTGCCCCCTACCCCTCCTCTCAGTTGTATCCCTATATGGTAAATGTCTCACTACTGAGTGACTGCACAGGAAATCCACTATTTGAATACCAAAAAAAGAAAAAACCCAGCACACATATACTTTGATAGACTGAAACCGTCAACAAACTTCAAAGTGCTCTTGCATATCCATTTCAGGCGAAGCTAGTCTGCCACATGTAATTGTAGTCACTTGTACTTTCTGTGTTTTATCTTTATTCTTAATCCAGAGCCAAAGATCAAAAACATGAGATCCCATGAAATTTAAATTTTTTTATTTTTATTTTTATTTTTAAAGAGTAGCTGCAAAAGAAAAACACGGTGGCATACAGTTAAAATGATCCTAAATATCCTTTTTATGTTTTGTGTTTTTGTCAAGCCTGTCACAAAGGGGTGTGTTTCCTAGGTTTCACTGTAAAACAACACACATTCTTTCTCCTATATCTGGGTCATTTGCATGCGTGTACTGAACGATTTGAATAAAGCGGACACTCTCCTGAGTCTGACATGATTTTTCATGTCTTACGGGAAACCTGATAACTTGCTCCACATACTATCCACAATGTACTACTTCAGGCTGTAGGCGAGCTTCATCTTAAAAACGCTGTAATAAAAATAAACTTATTTTCATGTGGTTTCTTCTAAGATGACAGTCACATGAAATAAACTTTCCATCTAGGTAGAAGTTTATTCATGTTTTTTGACTTATGATGACCATGGTGGGACATACTGGCCACATGGAAGATTCACCTTTGGTGACTGGTGGTGTGTTGAATGCAACTCAACTTGTTACTGAATCATCCTTGTGAAACTGAGACCATTTCAAATTGCACAAGGCTAACGGAAATACTTGCATGAGAGTGACCAACCTAAAACAAGCCACTAAACACACAGTCACATATACATACATACACATTAAGAATCATATCTCTTTCTTTTAGCGGCAGTGAAAGACAGTTTCCTCATTCTGGTCTCTGTGACAGCAGCTGATTCATTTGCTGAGGGAATCCAGGATGTTATCATATCTTTTATGTGGGTGTTGGAACTTCTCCTTGCCTTCTCCTCTCCTTGCCAGTTTGACTAAAAAGAGCAAACTTTTAAAGACATATGTGTTACAGAAAGCAGTCCCAGAACACCAATAATGTTCAGGAGCTTGGATGTTTCAAATTTCATAAAAGTAATTTGTCTCATATTTCTTTAGCTGGGTGAAAACAATGGCTTCTAAAAGCTGGAGGTGCATACATTTTAACAAACATACAAATTAGTGCAGTGTCTGAAAATGCAAAAACAGTATCAAGTTAGAGATCTATAATGATGCACCAAGACCTTTCTTACAGCAGGCATTTTTACTCAGGTCAGGTGTTACTAATACCATAATGAAAGTATTCCCATAGGTGTGTCAGATTAGTATTGTGCATACTAATCCACTGGACCAGAGTCATCATTAATATTATTAGCAACACCTGCTGTTCATTCCACGATAAAGGTACAGTCATATTACACTTTCGTTCTGTGAATAATTGCTCCACCTCCTTTTATCTTCAATTTAAGCCCATTTAACCAATGATTTCAAGTATGCTTTTCCCATTTTTGTTCAAACGTCTGGCCAGCTCTGGTAGACTTGAAGGTCAGAGTTCACCCTTGTTCAAGTTTACCCTTATTACTGGTGGTAGAATGTAAATATGTACTTTTACTGAAGTACTGAAATAAAATACAATTTTGAGGTATTTTACCTATTTTTATGTATTTTGATTCTATGCTACAATTTATTCTATGCGTTCCAGAGGTAGATAATATACGTACACTTGTATGTACAATATTACCAAATGTATTTAATATTTAATAGTTCAACATTTTGGGAAGGAAGGAAACAGCTAGCCTGGATCTTTCCAAAGGTAATAAAATACACCTACCAACACCTCTAAAACTAACTGTACAGATTAAACAAAAGTGATATAATATATTAATTAGTGAGCTTTGGAGAATTAGGTAGGTGAAATTTGGTACCCTCAGACAGAGGCAGGCTAGCTCTTCCCCCCTGCTTCCAGTCTCTATGGTAAAATAATCTTAACAGCTGCTGGCTGTAGCTGTATACAGAGCAGACAGATATGAGATTGGTGTCAATCTTCTCAGCCAGCTCTCTGTTGGAAAATTAATTATTGTACTTACCAAAATGTTGAATTCCTGCTTTAACTGCTAGATTTTACAGACAAAACACAATGAGGATGAGCCTATTTAATATAATATATTGTTATCAATTAAACTACCCACCAGTATCTTAAGGAATTGAAATAAGATGTGCCTCAACTAGCTACAATAATAAAATGTTGCTTACTCATTAATGCATCAGGTATAATAATCCAATAATTTCATGCATAATGGTATCACACTGACAGGGTACATTCAGCTGCATCATGAGAACTTTAAGTACATTTTGTAGTTAAAGTTAAAGTACTTCTGTACTTCTGTTTAAGTAAAACGATGAATGCAGGAGTTTCACTTGTGATAGAATATATTTACATTTGGGTATTTCTACTTTTGCAAAAAGATGTCAGTACATCTTCTATTCCAATTTATTACCAATGTCACAACTGCGACTACACATACTTTATTGGGACTGAATTTGGGGCAATTTTGTTGGATGGAAGGTTAATGTGACTGTTCTTTAACTCAAAAGTCTGCTCTGAGAGAGACTCACTGTCCAATTGCTTTGACATGTTCCTGTTTGCCTCACATGTATCAGGACTACATGCTGAGCTATTGATAAAGTTGCTGAAAGTAAATAAGTGAGAATCTGCTGAAAAAAATCAAAATCAGGTAGGAAGGCCTGTTGGATTACTTTTTTAAAAATTTGCAGATAAAGTATTCATGTGCATCTGGTTTGAGTTCTCTTCACAATACAACAGGCCTAATGTCATGAATTAAACAGTTATATCCAAAGCTTACAGATCAGTGCCCGATACCCCAGATAGAGCTATCTGGTTGACCCATGCCTTAATTTACACTGATATTACAAAAACAGGTCTTGGAGTCATTCAGAGTGCCATTAACATGCACAGCCACTCTCATTCTTATTATAAAAGTCTTTGCATAGAGGCAGTTGACCTTTTACTGTAACCTCTCTGGCCACTGAGACAGCACAATATGCCAAAAGGGCAGGTTCAATAAATTAATAGCTGTTTTACTGGGTGTAACTGATTTGTGCAGAGCAGAGAGTTATAGTTTAATTAAAATGAGAGTAGAATCTTCACCAGGAAGTAGATGTGCACAGTGTACAATAGTGCAAAATACACAATTATACAATTACAACGTGATGCGTGCACTGACACAGTACATGATACTACACTATGATACACTGAGTATACACTACAATATGACATGGCATGATATAATATAATGTGATACATTACCAAACATTACAGCTCAGTACAATTCAAAGAAACAGAAACAATTAGAGACAATAAGATAAAATACATTGTGATACACTACGCTGCAATACAGCTTGATAGAGAATAGAATGATACAACACAATATACAATATATAATGTAAAATAATATTTCACAAATGCAGAAACCCCCATAAAACACAGAACAGTATGATTGGATACACTACATTCATCCATTAGTTATACCGCTTAAGGGTTCTGAGGGTCATGGGGACTCGAGCCAATGCCAGTTGACATTGGGCAAAAGGCGGGGTACACCCTGGACAGGTCGCCAGTTCATCAAAGGGCTGACATTTAGAGACAAACAATAATTCACGCTCACATCCAAACCTATAGGGAATTTACGTAGAGTCGCCAATTAACCTGTTAGTCTTTGAACTATGGGAGGAGGCCTGAGTAACATGCACGGTGGCATGGAAAGAACATGCAAACTCCACACAAAAAGGCCCCAGTCGCCTGTCAGGTTCAAGCCAGAACCTTCTTGCTGTGAGGCAACAGTGCTAAAAAATAAACCACTGTGCCGCCCGAACTACATTCAGTAATATATAAAATTACTGGACCATTGTTTGGTATCTTGTGTATTCTTATTGCCGGACAACATACCATTAGGCAAAAATGTCTTTACCTGATGTCTATCTGATAATGCTGTAGCTAAATTTAAGGAAGTGATTCCATCAGCACTTAATGCACTGCCATGTTACAATATAACAGAGAACTCGCCTGCTAACTTTACTCCCTCCTAAATTGACCATGTTGTTGATATTGCTGCAGGCTCAATGAGAATGACAACCAGCTCTATTGCCCCTCTAAAAAATAAGATAATAAAGCAAAGAAAGTTAGCCCCATGGTTTAATTCCCAAACCCGCATATTAAAGCAAACTTCGCAAAAACTTGAAAGGATATGGTGTTCTACCAAATTGGAAGAATTCCACTTATCCTGGCATAATAGTCTTAAAACATAGAGGAAAGCCCTCTGTAATGCCAGAGCAGCCTGTTACTCATGTCTAATAGAGGAAAATAAAAACAACCCTAGGTTTTTTTTTCAGCACTGTAGCAAGGCTGACAGAGAGTCACAGCTCTGTTGATCCACGTATTCCTATAGCTTCAGTAGTGACGATTTTATGAGTTTCTTTAATTATTAAAATTCTAACTATTACAGACAAAAACAACTGCTGCCCTCAGCAGTTGCCACTTTATCTTCAAACAAAGGAACCATAGAAACAGCTGTAAAACCTGATATATACTCAGACAGTTTTTCTCCCATCGACCTTCATCACCTAACTTCAACAATGTCTTCATCTAAACCATCAACCTGTCTCTTAGACCCCATGCCAACTAGGCTGCTTGAGGAAGATTGACCCTTACTTAGCACCTCTTTACTAGATATAATCAATCTGTATTTATTAACAGGCTATGTACCGCAGTCCTTTAAAAAAGCTGCAATTAAACCTCTTCTTAATAAGCCTACTTTTGATTCAGATGTTTTTGGCAGCTATAGACCAATATCTAACCTTCCCTTTCTCTCTAAGTTCCTTGAGAAAGCTGTTGCCAACCAGTTGTATAACTTTCTACATAATAATAGTTTATATGAGTATTTTGAGTGCATCATAGCACAGAGACAGCACTGGTGAAGTTACAAATGATCAAAATGCATCGGACAAAGGACTTGTCTCTGTACTTGTCTTGATTGATCTTAGGGCTGCATTTGACACTATTTATCATCACATCCTATTACAAAGACTGGAACATTTAATATGCATTAAAGGAACCGCTCTAACCTGGTTTAAGTTCCATTTATCAGATCGATTTCAGTTTGTGTACATTAATGATAAATCCTTCATATACTCAAAAGTTAATCACGGAGTTCCACAAGGTTCTGTGCTTGGACCAGTTCTATTCACCTTATATATGCTTCCTTTAGGCAATATTATTAGGAAACACTCCATAAACTTCCATTGTTATGCAGATGATACCTAATTGTATTTTTCAATGAAGCATGGTGAAACCAATCAGTTGGCTAAACTTCAAGCATGCCTTAAGGACATAAAGACCTGGATGATCAGCAACTTTCTGCTGTTAAACTCAGACAAAACTGAAGTTATTGTGCGTGTTATTGTATTGTCCCACAACACCTCAGAAACACATTATCTGATGATATACTTACTCTAGATGGCAATAGCCTGGCCTCCACCATCACCATTAGGAATCTTCAAGTTCTCTTTGAACAGGATATGTCCTTTAACTCTCACATAAAACAAACTTCAAGGACTGCCTTTTTTCACCTACGTAATATTGTAAAAATAAGGCCCATCCTTTCTCAAAAAGACGCGGAAAAACTAGTCCATGCTTTTGTTACCTCTAGGCTGGATCATTGTAATTCCTTATTATAAGGCTGTCCCAACAAATCTGTAAATACTCTCCATCTGATCCAGAATGCTGCAGCGCGAATACTGACAGGAACTAGGAAAAGAGATCACGTTTATCCTGTTTTAGCTTCTCTGCATTGGTTCCCTGTAAAATCCAGAATAGAATTTAAAATCCTCCTCCTCAGCTATGAAGCCCTTAATGGTCAGGCACCATCATATCTGAAAGAGCTCATAGTACCCTATTACCCCACTAGAATACTGCACTCCTAGAATGCAGGCTTACTTGTGGTTCCTTGAGTCTCTAAAAGTTGAATGGGAGGCAGAGCCTTCAGTTATCAGGCTCCTCTACTGTGGAACCATCTTCCAGTTTGGGTCTGGGAGGCAGACAACATTCAAGAGTAGGCTTAAAACCTTCCTTTTTGATAAAGCTTATAGTTAGGGCTGGCTCAGGCTTGGCTAGAACCATCCCCTAGTTCTGCTGCTACAGGCCTGGACTGCCTGGGGACGTCCCATGATCCTCCCAAGCTCCCCGCTCCTCCTCCCCCTCTCCATCTGTACACATTCCCATCCCATCAATCAATATTAACTTGGCTTCCTCCCTCTCCCATAGTTTTGTGCTTTCTCGTCTCTGTCCTCTCTCCTCCTGTCGCTTTCTGCAGGTATTTCTGCCCCTGGTGCTGCAGAGTCTGGACTTGTGACTGCAAACCCCCTACTGCCCCAATGATCCTGCCCAGCACTCACTGCTTCAATCATTATGATTATCATTATTATTATAATATTTAATCTTATTATTATTAGCCCTACTATTATAATTATAATAGCCCCAGTCGGTCAAGGCAGATGGCCGCCCACAATGAGCCGTACTATAAAGAGTACGATCTAGACCTTCTCTATATGAAAACCGCCCTGGGATAGCCTCTGTTATGATTTGGCGCTATATAAATAAAATTGAATTGAATGGAATTAAATTCAATATACATTATATGACACAGGACGATACAGAGGGGCAAAATGGGGCAAAATAAAAAAAGAATGCTTGATTGGTAGATTCAATATAAATTATCCTGTTTTTTATAGATCATGTAGGTGTTCACAAAGAACAGGGAAAATGTTGGTCACAGACACACTGGCCTTGCCAGTGGGAGAGAACACAAAATATGAGAAAATGCATTTTCTTAACAATTTGCTTTTTTCAATTGTTTTTATTTGCCAGTTGCTTAGAAATTAACTTACATCCTCCTAATAAGGGTTTTTTATTTGTGAAGTATTAAATCCTGGACCATCTTGGACCAGTTCAGCTGATACAACCCGACTCTAAAGTTTATTTGACCGGGTAACAGGGAAAAAAAGTCTTGAATACAATACCTGAGGATAAAATTTACTTTTCCACTCCTTTGGAACAGTAAGTGAGCTTCACATTTCAACTTCCTTACATACAGACGCAGATAACAGTTTTTTCTTAGTTTCAGTTTAATTATACTTAGCCCCAAAGTGAGCTGCTAACAGAGGTACAGAAATGCTGAGATAGAAAGAAGATGAAATGAGCATTTATGTAGTTTTCTTCAGTGAATTCTCTGCATCAGTATTGTTATTCAGCTTGGTAAATTTTATATACAAGTGCTCTTTTGAGAGCTGATCTGTAGTATGAGCCAAACGTAATGAGAAAGCATTTGTTACATTGAACAATGACAATGACAGAGAAAAAAAGTGAATTTCTATATATATAGAATGACAAATATACAAAGTAATAGAGGGAAACATTAACAGATATGATTTTGAAAAAAGACTAAACAGATCCAAAACATACTAGTATGCTGTTGTATGTAGTAGTGGGTTGCATATCAGCCCAGCTAAGTGGTATTGATTCCATAGATCTTCCCACACTTGAATGAATGTGTTGAAGTGTAATTACCTGAGCCTATCTTAGTTGCTAATGTTAGCAAGAACACTGCTGTCCCAAGTGCAAACTGAGCATACCGCTGTACATAGCCCCATTCCCATTCCCATTCAACTTGCCAAGTTTGAACTCAAAAGAACACAAGTTTGAACTTGGTATACTCTTTATTTAGAAATTCATGATTCATGAAATCAGTTGATAAAAGGAAAAATATCAGCTAACACCAACCTAACTTTGCAATAAAAATGATATCATTCAAACTGAATAATAGCTGAATAACTCAGAAGGGCTGATCATAAGTAGTGATGGAAAACCAATAACGGAGTGACCACAGTAAACAGACATCCCATTGTCACCTTGTATTTAGAGTGTAAAAGTGTAAATACAATGTACTCAGTAAACTCGGTAAACAGATGCTCATTTGGGGTGGGAGAATGAAGTGGCCCTCAGCTCGTTAGTCTCTGTCAATGGCATTTCTGTGCCAACACTGTGCAGCACTGGCACACAGGAGAACTGGCCCATTCACACTCATATTCCCTCCGTGTTGCTCTGTCTTCCCTATTCACATGGCCTGGAAGAATCTGAAAAGAGACCCACCCCACCTCTCACCCCCCTTTGTTTTGCTCAGTTGCGCAAATTTCAATTTCCAAGCTCCCCTTGCTCCTCCCATCAGCCATTATCTCTCTCTCTCTCGCACTCTCTCTCTGTGTCTCTTTGCCTTTTCACACCAGAATGACTCCTTTCATTTTACACATTGTCATTTGGTCCATTGTTAATATAAAGATCTTGATTATAGCAGCTTTAAACATAAATTCAGGATAGGATATTGAGCAAATACCTAATAAAAAGGTATGGATTACACAGATTATTTCAAATTATGCAGTGTTAATACAAGTAGTAGTAGAAGATACAGGGAATATTTGACTTTGATGAATTCATCTGCTCAAGGATGGCTCTCCAACACACACACAGGTCCCCTGCCTGTTTCCTTCTAGGAGATGGTGATTATTAGCTTATTCCCAGAGTGAGTGATTGTTTCAACATCATTTCCTTGTTCACAAAAGACTTGGAGCACGCTAGTCCGTTTGGATTTAGGACCCTGCTGAGCTGTGACTAAACATATGTTGAATCAGTCAAATAGTGGTGACGTAGTCGCAGAAAGTAAGTGAATGGAACTGAGTTTGAAAGGCTTTTATTTCAAACTCTAAACTAAATGTATTCTATTGTGTATACATGGCTGAGCATTATACTGACATGATGTATTTCTGTGATACAGGATCTGTATTTTTCAGTGATAACAGAAAAAAAGACACATCGATGGTGAAATAGAGATATTTAAACTGGAGCTGACAAACACGCTCGTGCTTTTTATTTTGTTTTAGTTTTTTTTTTTACCCTAGCATCTCCAGTATAAAACTGCATTCACATTAATCCCAATACTAAGCCTAAAACCAAGCACAAAGTATATCATAATTCTGTCTCTGTCAAAGCAATTTGATTCTTATATGGATAAAAGTACAAGAATGTCTTCACACAATCGTTTGGAGGCACTGGGTGGCTAAAAGACAATTCTTCTCTTTCTCCCTCTCTCTCTCACAAGAACACACACACACACACACACACACACACACACACACACACACACACACCAAACACACGTGCACACACACACTTGCTCAGAGCACATGACTTGCTGTGGGTTGTAAAACATGCTGCTGTGTTGAGGAGGTCTGAGGAATGCAGGAAGGAGCTGAGTGGTATTGCTCTGCAGGAACTGATCTGACAGTCCTTGTTTGGACACTCCTACAGGTCCTGTATGCTAACATCTCTCTCTCTCTCTCTCTCTCTCTCTTGGTGGTGTGTCTCTCTCTTTATGACACACACCATCACACACTAACAGACCGAGTATTTGCCCCACTAAGACTGATGATGCTGCCTCTATTTACCTTTGGCCACACTGACTGGAGCTGTCGGGACATGCATTACACACTAAGGACTGTAAAGTGAAAGGAACAAGGGGATATGGGTGTGGGTAGGAATGGGTGGTGGAATAGCTTTATATACTGTGTGATAATGGAAAATAGTATTTCAGCTATGGGTTCTGAGCTAGTGAATTTATGTTCAGAAGTAACTTAAAAGCCTGTGGTTGTATATCACCGTTTGTATAATACACATAAAGTAAAGCTGAGGCTGATGGGAATTTCACTGGTTTAGCAGGAATTTTGACCTGATAATTACACTAGATGAAAGGTCAAAGGATATCCAACGACAGCAAAGTCAACGTTTTTGACCATTCTGTATGGAGTTAAATTCATCCTTTAATAAAAACGAAAGGAAACGTGGAATCGCAATTTATTTCAGGTTTGCCGTCGCAAATACGGCAACCTGAAATAACTATCATTCAACAATATGACAAGAATCAAATATAAAAAAACGGGATTTTCATCTAAAATCACTACTTATGTTTTCTGTCTTTTGCTTTGCATTTGAAAATTTTGGTTAGCATTTGTTATTTTTGGTTTGCAAGTAATAGTTTTTCCTTTCCTTGAAGGATATGACTGACAATTTATTTGACCAATAGTAGAGAAACAGAGAGAATCCCTGCCTGTGGAACATTTCTTTATTTACTGAAATGACCTTAAGTTGCACTTGCATTTGGTGATCGCCATATTAAGCAATAATATGGCAATAAATTGATCTTGTATCCATCTACGTGTAACAAATGGAAAGTTTGTATAACCTGAACTCTAATGCTGACTAGCTTCTTTAATGTACGTGTGTAAGACATCAATTGTCAGATTGCATGTTTAAGTTACATTATATTAAACTATGCCCAATTTGTAATGTTTCAATCACCATACAAGCTCACGCACCATATACCTTAAACAATTTGTAATGGCTAATTACTCAGTTTTACATAGTGTTTTCTTCAACTTGGTCTTAAATCTGGATTGGATTCTCATCATCCACTCCTTGTACCAACAGGCCATATCCCTATCTCTATCCTCTTCACTGACAAGACATCGCTGTAGCGGAGGCTCCTCACCACTGATGTTTTGTGCAGTAACTAGTGGTTTTGGGTGAAACTGAGATACTGGACTGAGTGGGTGGGTTTCCTGTACACTGGGATCTTAGTTCTAGCATCAGCCTTCACAAGTCTTTTTTATGGCTTTTTAATGAATGACTTCATTGATCTGAACCCGATCCACAGAAGACCACAGAAGACCACAGAAGACCACAGAAGACCACAGAAGACCACAGAAGACCACAGAAGACCACAGAAGACCACAGAAGACCACAGAAGACCACAGAAGACCACAGAAGACCACAGAAGACCACAGAAGACCACAGAAGACCACAGAAGACCACAGAAGACCACAGAAGACCACAGAAGACCACAGAAGACCACAGAAGACCACAGAAGACCACAGAAGACCACAGAAGACCACAGAAGACCACAGAAGACCACAGAAGACCACAGAAGACCACAGAAGACCACAGAAGACCACAGAAGACCACAGAAGACCACAGAAGACCACAGAAGACCACAGAAGACCACAGAAGACCACAGAAGACCACAGAAGACCACAGAAGACCACAGAAGACCACAGAAGACCACAGAAGACCACAGAAGACCACAGAAGACCACAGAAGACCACAGAAGACCACAGAAGACCACAGAAGACCACAGAAGACCACAGAAGACCACAGAAGACCACAGAAGACCACAGAAGACCACAGAAGACCACAGAAGACCACAGAAGACCACAGAAGACCACAGAAGACCACAGAAGACCACAGAAGACCACAGAAGACCACAGAAGACCACAGAAGACCACAGAAGACCACAGAAGACCACAGAAGACCACAGAAGACCACAGAAGACCACAGAAGACCACAGAAGACCACAGAAGACCACAGAAGACCACAGAAGACCACAGAAGACCACAGAAGACCACAGAAGACCACAGAAGACCACAGAAGACCACAGAAGACCACAGAAGACCACAGAAGACCACAGAAGACCACAGAAGACCACAGAAGACCACAGAAGACCACAGAAGACCACAGAAGACCACAGAAGACCACAGAAGACCACAGAAGACCACAGAAGACCACAGAAGACCACAGAAGACCACAGAAGACCACAGAAGACCACAGAAGACCACAGAAGACCACAGAAGACCACAGAAGACCACAGAAGACCACAGAAGACCACAGAAGACCACAGAAGACCACAGAAGACCACAGAAGACCACAGAAGACCACAGAAGACCACAGAAGACCACAGAAGACCACAGAAGACCACAGAAGACCACAGAAGACCACAGAAGACCACAGAAGACCACAGAAGACCACAGAAGACCACAGAAGACCACAGAAGACCACAGAAGACCACAGAAGACCACAGAAGACCACAGAAGACCACAGAAGACCACAGAAGACCACAGAAGACCACAGAAGACCACAGAAGACCACAGAAGACCACAGAAGACCACAGAAGACCACAGAAGACCACAGAAGACCACAGAAGACCACAGAAGACCACAGAAGACCACAGAAGACCACAGAAGACCACAGAAGACCACAGAAGACCACAGAAGACCACAGAAGACCACAGAAGACCACAGAAGACCACAGAAGACCACAGAAGACCACAGAAGACCACAGAAGACCACAGAAGACCACAGAAGACCACAGAAGACCACAGAAGACCACAGAAGACCACAGAAGACCACAGAAGACCACAGAAGACCACAGAAGACCACAGAAGACCACAGAAGACCACAGAAGACCACAGAAGACCACAGAAGACCACAGAAGACCACAGAAGACCACAGAAGACCACAGAAGACCACAGAAGACCACAGAAGACCACAGAAGACCACAGAAGACCACAGAAGACCACAGAAGACCACAGAAGACCACAGAAGACCACAGAAGACCACAGAAGACCACAGAAGACCACAGAAGACCACAGAAGACCACAGAAGACCACAGAAGACCACAGAAGACCACAGAAGACCACAGAAGACCACAGAAGACCACAGAAGACCACAGAAGACCACAGAAGACCACAGAAGACCACAGAAGACCACAGAAGACCACAGAAGACCACAGAAGACCACAGAAGACCACAGAAGACCACAGAAGACCACAGAAGACCACAGAAGACCACAGAAGACCACAGAAGACCACAGAAGACCACAGAAGACCACAGAAGACCACAGAAGACCACAGAAGACCACAGAAGACCACAGAAGACCACAGAAGACCACAGAAGACCACAGAAGACCACAGAAGACCACAGAAGACCACAGAAGACCACAGAAGACCACAGAAGACCACAGAAGACCACAGAAGACCACAGAAGACCACAGAAGACCACAGAAGACCACAGAAGACCACAGAAGACCACAGAAGACCACAGAAGACCACAGAAGACCACAGAAGACCACAGAAGACCACAGAAGACCACAGAAGACCACAGAAGACCACAGAAGACCACAGAAGACCACAGAAGACCACAGAAGACCACAGAAGACCACGGAAGACCACAGAAGACCACAGAAGACAACTAAAGTGGATGATTTCAGAATTCTTTCCTTGGTGAAGAAAACCCCCTTCACAACATCTAGTCAGGTCAAGAACCTTAAGAAAGAGGTAGGCATAAGATTGTCAAAGTCTACAATCAAGAGATGCCTTCATGTGTGTAAATACAGAGGGTTTACCACAAGTTGCAAACTACTGGTAACGCCCAAGGACAGAAAAGGCAGATTAGATTTTGCCAAAAAAACATCTAAAAAAAGCCTGCCCAGTTCTGTAACAAGATTCTTTGGACAGATGAAACCAAGACTAACTTGTACCAGAATGATGGGAAGAGAAGAGTATGGAGAGAGGAACAGCTCATGATCCAAAGCAAACCACATCATCTGTCAAACATGGTGGAGGCAGTGTTATGGCATGGGCATGTATGGCGGCCAGTTGCACTGGTTCACTGTTGTTTATTGATCACGTGATTGAACTGTATAGGGCTGTACTCTCTGCTTAGATTCTGATAACTGTTGAAGTATAGGGCAGTGAAAGAAAAAAGATTCTATGGTTGCAACTAATCTGACCATTCACTGTAGAATTTGATTTTAGAAAGGAAGGATGTTAGCATAGCAGAAACACAGTACTAAACAGCATTAGAGTTCCTGATTATTAATAACTTCATAACATTGCTTTTGAAATGATTAACATTTAATAAGTGATCTATTACTGTACTGTATGTACTGAGGTCTAACAAAATTACAGTTGGGGTCAGGGAGGATGGTTAAGTACAACAGAGGGACGAGGACAGATAGTGAGGACCTAACTGAGACATTGCAGGACCAGAACGGTTACAGTGGTGACCATGGAGACCCTTGAGAGTCCCGAAGCTCCCAGAGATGGTTGCCATGTGGACTTGGACTTTGAATCCACGTGTGCCAAAATGCTCCCATTACCTCACTCTACACTGGTAACATAAAGAGATCTAAAAAAAATTGTGGTCATGTTTTGTAGACACATTTTTGATGAATGATAGCAGTAAGCGTTAAGCTCACTGACAAACACATTGCATTTCATGTGACAACTTCATAATAAAAGTCAACAATACTGCGTTTTTTCCAGACACCCAGTTCCCAATAGTGGAAAATATATAAATATTGCAATACCTTCATCAGTGGGCCATAGGTTCAGACACCATTGTGTTACCTCATTCAGAGATAGATAGTGACCTCACAGACATTTATTAAAATCAAAATCTTCAAGATTGCCACTTTAAAAATCGTGCCGTATTGATTTCAATAAGTAGATATCAATTGGAAGCATATGACAATATTTATTGATGTAGCAAAGAAAACTTTTTCGGTAATTGGACTGCGGTAGTTCATTCAACAAGCCAAGGTGCAGGACAAAATGTGTACATGCTCATCGATAAGGAGACATTAGCTAGAATGTCTTTCTTCCTTTCTTTCTTTCTTTCTGTCTGTCCTTTGATCTTCTCGACAACCGCTCATCCGATCAAATTCAAACTTTGCGTGTGTATTGTTTAGGAACCTAGGAAATGCAGTGTTGACCTTGAAGTTTTTTGGATGAATGGTTCGCGAGAGACATAAGAAGAGAAACATTAAAAAATAGCCTGTTAGGGCTGGGGCGACGCATCCACATAACCGACATCATCGATGACGATAACAGCGCATCGCAAATATGGCTTCACCTGGTCAAAGCAAGGATTCGGCGGAAAACTAGCTACAGCTACAAAACTTTGCACAGGATCATCTAAAGTGTGGGAGTATTTTAGACGATGACCCAAGCTCTGGAAATTTTAAATGGCTTATCACAGCAGTACAACTGCTATTCATGGCCACTTGAAGTGGAAACAAGTCATTTATGCACCCCTGCTGTTATGATAATGTAACATTACTCCATGCATCATCTAACGGTGTTATTTGGCTGTTTTATCATTTCTGTTTCCTTTAACAGCCATGTATGAGTAAGAAAGCAGGTTACACTAACGTTTCAGACTGTTGTTACAGTCGGTAAATCGTTTAAAATGTTTCTTGCTGATGCAAAAATACTTTTGACAATGGTTTTCTTAACTGCATTTACTCCAGTGATGAAATAAATTAATGTCATACCCATTTTAAGTTTTAAATCAGGTTCTTTAGTAAAATACTGATTCGCCAATTCAGGGAAAGGGTTACTATGACACAGTGATTAAATTAATCTACACTCACTTGCCAGTGTGTTAGGTACACCTTGATAAAACCAGTGCAGTATATACAATAAATCCTTCCTTTGTCATCCTTAATTTATATAAATGGGATGGGCAAAATATTAGGAACACCTCTCAGTATAACCCAGCACAGTTTAACAGCACCACAAATTAAAGCCTCCAAAATGACCATCAAAATAGATCAGCACCTCTTTCAGAAAGATTCATTAAAAACTGAACATGGAATCATGAAGGAATTTGTTGCAGGCCTGTTGTATTATACTACATTTGTTTTATCTCAGTGTACTTAATAAATTGACAAGTGAGTCAATATGTCACAGCAGTCCTTTCGAATTTGTGGCCCAGGATTTTCTGATTAGGTATCTGACAAATAGGGTCTATTATTATTAATATCATAACACAGCAGTGACATGGAAATTAGATGATGAGTGATTGAATAAAATATTGACCTATTAATGAGATAACAAGCACGTTTTGAACAGGCACTGCACTACTTAGCTAGAAATATCACAGAATGTTTACATTACTGCTCTATGCAAATAAGTTTAAAATTAAACAGCTTGAAGTTCTCTAGTTATGTAGACTAAGAATCAAAAGCATTCTAACTGGTTATTGCACAGACAGGGAGTACCATCATGAAATCTAAAGGTTTAGAATACATTACTGGCTGGACCACAACAGCAAGCCAGCCCTGTAAATGCCAACATCCCTGACTGAGTGAGTGATGAAGTTACACCATTGGTCAGCCAAATGCTGCTTGACTGTGTGTTCATGTTACACCATTGGTCGGCCGGCCACTCTCCTCTACTTTTCATAGAGGAGTTGCCAGTATTGGCCCGCGGGCACAAGGTCGGGCTTTCCCTCCACAGGCACACCTCTCTATGTCGCTCATTCAATTGACTGCACAGCAGCTGACACAAACGTGAATGAGCTTCTAACGTTCTCTCTGATTGATCATCTTAAAAGCATATATAGCCAAAATCAAAGCACAGCCGTTGTCTTTAACTTTTGTCAGATGTCAGTTATAAAATCAGGATTTTAGCAGTGCAGAGTAGCATCTTGGAAATGGGTTGGAAGTGAATGCTGGTTAATGTGTAGTCTTAATGGGCCGTATTTCAGTTACTACTTGTTCTATTGTCTGACAACAGAAACAGAAAAACATATAAATGAGAAGAGCTTTATTGAGAATTGGCTGTCTTAAAAATACTGTATATGTGAGCACAGACAGTAGGAGAGAAGCAAATGGGCGGTCCAGCATTGTTTCCTTTTGGGTTCTGATTTTTTTTCTCTCAAAAAAAGATCAAATTACATGTAATTTACAGATCACTTCTGTATGCTGTAGCAGAAAAAAATACATACAGTTTAATTTCAATTGGTCCTGCTAATTTTGCTTGACTTGTGTCATTTAATTGCAAACACCAAGTCTGTATTATTTTTTGTCAGTTACATTATTATTTTGAGGTAAAGAAGTGCAGCCCTTTTAAGTCAATGTGCATTATTTAATGCATTATCACATGATAATTTAGCATTAACAAAAACTATTCTGATGGAAAAGCAAATTTCGAGGGCATTTTAATAGAATTTCATACTGTAGGGAAATACACAACAAAGGCAATACATTCAAAAGTCATAAAACCACTATACAGCCTGCATTTGAAAATTATAGACAAATATGTAAGTATACCACATCAGCAGTAGAAAACCTTGTTAGGATTTGTAGATGGGTTATTTATATTTTTTTTAAAAATGTAACTAGCATGGACACAAACTTATTTTTGTAGTTACAAGTTCTTACCAAAATACCGTTTTGTTCATGGTAATGTAAGCTTCAGAGACACACACAAGACACGTCAAGAAGCAAAGTTTTGGAAAAAACATCAATTTTTATTTTGAAATGACTTATATTGTGCCCACTCAATTTTCTTCCTTGTTGCATTATTTGTTGAAAATCTCTTCCACCGATGTCCAAGATAACAATGATCTTAAAAATAAAATGAAAAGGTAAAACTCTTAAGAGAAAATAAAATTCATCTCAAAAACAAAAAAGGTACAAGGAAAAAAATCCTATTTTTGCAGGGGGGGAGGGAGGGTTTAAACCAAATAAAAAGAGATGCTACAACCGAGAAATGGCTCCTCCTGGGTTGGGATGACGAGACCAGGCCCATGCTGTGATGATCCATGTGCCGATCAGTGTTCTGGTCACATGTAAGGAGGATAGCCAATTACAGCGTAGTGTCCACAGACTCCCATGATGCCCCTCTCTCCATGGGAGACCAAGGCAGTCAAACACAGTAGGTTACAGTATGGAGTGGTAGATCTTGAGATGAGTCACCATAAGAAAAGATCTCCATTCTAAAAATCCTGAGATTTTGGGGAACATTCAATACTTGACCACAAGTGCTGCTGAGGGATAAATATATTATTTGTTTCTCTGTATTTCTATATCTACAGACAGAAATCAGGTAAGGCTGAGAGTCTCACTCTTTGACATAAAGACTTCTAAAAATTCTTTCCCAGCTCCGGAAACTCCTAACATTGATTATGTCCATCAGAAACTGAAAGGAGAAAGTGAACAGTACATGGAAATAAGGTCCAAAACTGTTCACACTCACAAAAAGACACACTTGAACTAGTGATAAAAGGGATTCACAGCACAAAGCACAAATATGAAGACATAAGGATGAATCAGAGTCAGTCTCAGGACTGACATAATGGACTTATTGGTTGACTTTAAGGCTGTAATGCAAACTAAGCTGTCTGGCTGTAAATGCAGAGGTGGCTAAATATGAACCTAGCAGTATGACTCATGCTTACTCAAAGCAAGCTGCCAACCAAACCAAGGATCTTGTTAGAAAATGGAGATCTTTTCCTCGTGGCAGTACAGTGTATCATGACTAAAGAGCATGTTCTGGTGTCAAACACATGCGTGTAAGTGGAGGATTTCAATTCAAAATGATACATCTATCTTCATCAATGAAGTCATTTCCCAACTACTTAAATGATTAACTGTCTACAACATGATCCATGATCACAATACAGCATTTTGAAGTGAAACCCTTTCGTTTTTAACATCCTCATTACATGAAAATTCCTAGCAAAAAGTGATGAAGGCTTGATGTAACTTCATATTGCTTAATTGCAGCCCATTTGAGATGAGGATGAGTGTGAGATGATGATGCACAGCACAGTAGATAACCAACCATGAGCTGACCGGGGAGAGGGCAGCGGGTAGGAGAGGAGAGAAGGCAGCAGTTTGTGACCTTTATGAGCACTTCTAAACTTGCCTCTAGCTATGAATTTATGTGTGCATGATAGCTATCTTGCATACTATGTGTTCTTTCAGAGCGTTGGCTGCGTGCATCCTCAGAAACTACAGTTACATGTACTTGTTTGTCAGTGCGGACATATCATTGTATGCAATTACCTAATGTAGTAACAGCTGTCTTGTGTCCATTGTCAGGGTCCATTTTTGGACTAGATCCAGCCCTTGGAGGAATAGTTTGAAATTAGATTATTTGCTTTCTTGTGGATTATAGGTAGATGAAAATATTGATACCATTCTGATATTTGTTCATTCAGTATGAAGTTACAGCCAGCAGCCTGTTAACTTAAGATAGCATAAAGATAGAAAATACAGTGTCAGAGCTAGCCTGGCTCTGACAAAAGGTAAAAAAAATATATCTACCATCTGTAAAGGTCATTAATTAATGCATTTTTTTCTCATTTGTTTAATCAGTACAAAAACCGAAATGTAAAATTGACAATTTGCCATCCTACAATGGGCTATGCGTAGGATTATTTCTAGGCCAGGAGCCATGACTTCCTAAAGTCTCTACTAGTTGCCATTTTTACACTTTGGGTTTTGTACAGGTTAAACAAACAAAACATAAAATGTTAATTAGTGAGCTTTAGAGGTGATGGTAGGCGGTTTTGTTTAAGTACTTTTAGATAGGGCCGGGCTAGCTATTTCCTTCTTCCCTGTCTTTGTACTAAGCTAAACTGACCATGTGATAATGGTGTCAATTTTCTTCTGTAACTCTGGAAAAAAGCAAAAAGGTGTATTTCCAGAAATATCCATGTATCAATACACATCACAAGTAAGTCTCATCTGTTTTTATCTATTAAAATTTTCTGAAAAAGCTATCGTTGAGAGGTTATTAATAAGCTGTTAAACTAGTGAAAAAAGAGAATCTACTGTTTTATAATAAGCCACTATTAAGCAACATAAACAGTGTATGGGTAATATCTGAAACACTTATACTGGTTCTACAAACTGCTCCTGGTGCACCTCTGCTTTGTTTGTGTGTACCTATGAAAGTGAGGTCTACCAATGAGTGTGTGGCTAGCGCATGCATTTCCCTTTCGTCAATTGCCCTCTCCATTCTGCCTTGCCCTCTCCCCAAGAGGTAGCAGCCCTGCCCCAATACTCCCAATCCCCACTTATTCCACCCAACCCAACCCAAACCCCAGCCCAACCCCCTGACCCCAACCTTTCCAGTGGACTCTGGCACTTCTCTACTCAGCCTGAGCGTCATAGTTGGCTCCACCCGCCTTCTTCAGCTCCATGCGAATGTAGTCCTCCTCCAGTTCCCGCAGGTCACTGATCATGAACTCCTTAGCAAAGTTCTGCAGACACAAAACATGTGCTGAAGTGAAAAAGAGTACTAAAAAAAATAAATGTATCTGGCACTGCAATGCCAGTATACATCTGGTTATACAGTAGCAATGGCTGAGAACATTTGTTGCATAATGGGAAAAACCAAGTTTATAATTTTTCAATACTGGTGCCAATACAATGCCTGAGTTTTGGTACAGATAGTATAACAATACTTTACTCAATAACTTTTGGGAACATAACCATGTTTTTTTTTAGAAAATCCTTTTTACTTTAAGAAAATCTGACAAACTTCACAGTGCATCAGTGTTTAAAGTCCTGCCTTACAAGATCCGACCAGGCAATCAATACCTGGTCTGAGTACCTGACAGCTTCTGATACTTGACGCAGCAAACAGATGTCAGTTGGTATCAAAAAAGTACTGATATTCAATACATATCCCTCATCAAGGCCCAGTCACACCAGAAAGTGGCACAGAGAAATTCTTTTGCATGTTTTCACGAAATGTGTGGTTTTAGAAGCTTGGTGAAAGAGTGATCTACTGGTGAGATAATAGGCTACCCAGCCAGTAACATGCTTGCACTAGTAACAATAGCTCTTCAAACTTCTGTCTATTTTCTCTGTACAGGGCCATTTATTCCACCCTGACATTTTTAAAATCAAAGCTGTACATAATTTAATTCAATAAAGCGCTATTGAAGATTAAAAAAAGGAAAAAACTCACAACTGTCACTATAAAAATGCTGCAATGAAAATGCAGCTGATGTCAGATATACATGAGGTAATATACATGATTTATGTGAGTCTTCTTGATATCTGAAACTCTTTGGCAATAAATTCTGGGGGACAAAGAACATTTCAGCTGCAAATATGCAACAGGTTCCAACACTGGGGCTTGTCAGCAAAAGTCAAAATGAGTTTTAGAAACCTGTTATCCTGCCAGGTCAAGGAGAAGGTAATAACTTCTTGCTCATTTCTAAGTTAGTATATTAAAGGTACCACATAAAGTGTTTGACCAAAAGTAGCACTATAGTGCAAAATTTTGATGACTGGGCTCCCATGTTGTTTTTATCTCATGCTTTACGAGCACTCGCATGATGACACCCAAAAGGAAATACATTCAACATATTTGTAAGGCCTCAAGGATACACATCATGTGTTTTGGCGAGAATGTAAATATAACTGTTTGTTTACAAGAAAACTCCGACGGTTATCTAAATAAAATGATTTTGGCCACTTGGTGGCAAACTGTAAACACAACAATGAAATATTAGACACAGAGCAACATTAGCATTTATTTACAGTCGTTTGTCTGGACACCTGATGAATTTAAGTCCAATATTTCTCATTTACGCTCTCTTGTGGTCTTCTGTTCGGGAAGCAGAAATCCAATGTCACTATTTTACTTTACATGTCATAATCTTTTCCATGGTTAATATTAAAATATTGATTAGTGGAGCTTTAATATATGACAATATTTAAACATTTAGCACTAACTGATTAATTTTCACAGGATATTTACTCACATTTTCATATTCCCCCTTGCTGTTATATACTGTATTTCAAATGTTGTATATTTGGATCCAATTTATACTTGTTTCATAATGCATCTGTTTCATTCCTCTGTTTCATTTGGTGATGATTTTTGACTGTCTATGTTCTATTGCTTATTTTGCTCACCACCATGTTTAGTCTTCAGATGTTGTTTTTAAAACCCTATTTTCCCATTCTTCCCTGTGTATCCAGCATACTGTTTTCATATTGCCTCTGTAACCAGCCATTTTTAGCAAAGGGACAACTACAGCTACACTTTATTCTACTCTCATAATGACAACGATTACTTTAAACACTTCTGTCTCCACACATGCGACACCAAAGAGTCTCTGACCTGCACGATCTCTTTGACCAGTGTCTTGTCGGTGCTGATCTTGGCGCGCTGCAGTCCGCTGATGTTCTCACCGATCCAGGTGATGAGGGTGAACTTGGCTCGTTTGCTCATGGCGTCTCCCGTCGTGATCCGGACGAAGCCGAACAGACGAGCGTCATCTGAGGGAAGAGATGGAAAAGACAATGTAAGACTGAATATATAGATTGAAGTTGCTTAAGGGGATTTTTTAAAATGTTACACATAATCAGAATTATCTTGACTGATCAAGGGCTGAAACACACAAACAGCTGTACATCATTTTCTCAGTCTGTTGTTACACCAGGTGGGTACTGATTGACCTCCTGTCATGTGATATAAGGTCATGCTCTGATTTTCCATCTACTGATAGTAAAAGGCTGCAGATTGCACCTTAAACCAAAGAAGCTATGTATCTCTTAGACAAAATGTCTTTGATCAATAAGGTAGAATGGATCATAAGAGATGCAGTCTATAAAGGAAACACAATCAAAACAGTACAGCTGCTCCATTTCATTACAAGATACATCTTCCCATACACAATGAATCCACAATGAAGCTGATCAATGTTAAAATGTTAAAAATTGTGTCAGTTTGGTGTAGTATCAAGTGTTTCAAAATACACTGTGTGCGTGTCTATGTGATGCCTGAGTTTAGGGTAAGGGGCTACAGAATCCATTATGTCAATGGGTGTCCTCACAAAGACAGAAGTACAAATGTGTGTGTGTGTGTGTGTGTGTGTGTGTGTGTGTGTGTGTGTGTGTGTGTGTGTGTGTGTGTGTGTGTGTGTGTGCAACAGTCATTCAGTCCAATAGACTAAATGTGGCTGACAAAAGTTTTTGTAAGTCTTGCAGTTGTGTCACAAACCTCCCAGTGGCCACGCCTATCACTGTCACAGTGGTCCACTACACAACTGACTGTCTGTAAATAATGTCTGAAAACATACAACCAGGCTGACAAGAAAAAAACATTTCTGCTGTTATTTTTTTTTTTTCTGACTTGTACCTTTTCAGGCCTCTAAATCCTATTCAAATGAAACGATATTAGCAGGGTACATCACTCTTTGGGGTGAACTGCAACATATGCAACCTGTAATGAGGGGTCACAATTACACAGTGCTTGACTATAAGAGGTCACATGTCGATAAGGTAGAGGACCAGTGGTATAGGGGATAGCCTCCAGTAGCCTTTCACCTGTGTTTACATGCACAGTAAATTTCCTGTAATTTCCATTATATCTCCTATAAGTGTTATGAATACCTACTGACTGAACACAAAGTGATAGATATTTGGCATATCAAAATGAATAAGGTAGCTGTGTTATGCGCATTATACTGGAAGGGGTGGCACATAAATTTCTTACATGCCACATGCTTGAGTCTGTGAACTACTGTCAACCTCAAATTCGACTTTTGTGTGAAAAGAACTTTTCTGTCCTAGGTTAAAAATAAACAAACATCTGGAAACTGATAAAAAAAACATCCTATTTGGAATGACACTGAGATTTTATTTGGTTCATGAAAGAAGAAGTTTGTCTTCCTGTCAAGAAAATGGTTGTCACAAACAATGACAGACCCTAAATATCTATAATAATAGACTACAGTTACCACTAGGATGTGAATTTTTACAATTTTGACCCCCTTTAGTCCTTCACTGGTACTGTACACAGACGGATGAAAAAATTAAAAAAAAAACTAACATTAAGTGTCTCAGAAAGGTGTTAGGCCACCACGTGCAGCCAGAAAAGCTTAAATGTGCCTTTGCATTGATTCTAGAAGTCTCTGGAACTCTACTGGAGGGATGAACACCATTATTCCAAAAAATATCTGCTCATTTGGTGTTTTGATGATGGTGGTGGAGAGCACTGTCTAACACGTCAGTCCAAAATCTCCCATAGGTGTTTGTTTGGGCTCAGATCTGGTGACTGCGAAGACCATAGCATATGATCACATCATTTTCATATTCAGCAAGATTCAGTGACCCCTTGTGCCCTATGGATGGGGGCATGGTCATCCTGTTTCTCCAGTCATTTTTTAGGTTTTACCTTTAATTTTTCACCCATCTGTATATCAAATGTATCAATTGCTAACAAATTAGCACTTTCTTACTTTATTGTTAGTAATGCTGGCTTTTCAATTGTTGGTGTAGACAAGAATCTATACTACTGGGAAAAATTGGAAACAAAATATGTCAGTATTCAAATTTATCAGATGTAAAATAATAATTTCCTTTGTCAAAACCAACAGATTCACTATATAAATTCTTTCCTTCTGAGACAGCCATGCAATAATTTAAGAAAAGCAACCAATGGTGTGCAGTTCCTATCTACCCATGACTAATAAGTGTAATAAAAACTCTTTTGAGGTCCTGCATCTTGGCAAGCAGAAAACATGCTACTCTCTGTTCTACTAGCATGTACTGTAATTACATGTATACTGACTGCTGTGGTAGGTAGTTTCACAGGAGAAAAATTATAAATTTCCACTATGCCAGACAGGTTGTGCTAAAAACTGCACGAACAGAAGAGATATAATTTGATCATATGCCTTTTATAATCATTACTGAAATTACGTATATCAGCAATTAAAAGTACCATGGTGGGGGAGATAGCTATAGATGAAGGGATGATTTTTAATATTACACTTGAAACCCACAGAGCTCACAAGGCTGTGCAGTGGTTATTTTCTAAATGATGACATTCACATTCTTAAAAGTTATCTCTAGACATTGTTTGAGAAACTGCATTTGAATTTATCGGTAAGGGCTATGTCAAGGCTACAGGATTTGGCTTTAAAGTCTTGATTTGAATTTGTTAAAGAAGGTTTGTACAGTGAGCTAAGAAACATAGGCTACTCATGAAGTTATACAATTTAAGTTCGCACATGAGGTAAACAGAATAAGTCATAGTTTATTTCACATACTGTACACAGATTTCAAGTGCAACTATGCTGGACACTTCATTTCAGCCATGGCTGAACACCGACACCCGTGTTCTTAGGCAACTTTATAGAGAGTCTGAATGGAAACGAAAAAAAGGGGCTACAGGTTTCACCTGACTTAATGAAAGGCTGTCTGGCAAATTACCAGCAATCTGCAAAACTGCCACCTTTATCTCCAAAAATTCCCGCAGTATTAAAGTTCTGTTCCACACAATTAATTTAGTTTTCAACCCTGTAGCTGCTACCCATCCTAAACCAATTACAGCCATTTGTGAGTACTTTTGAAACTTTTTCTCAACAAAAATTGATCACATACTAATATTTCACCGCCCACCTACAATCCCTCTCTGGTGCCTGCCTGCTCTGCCATCTTCAATGTCCTTCAGCCTGTGTCTCTGTCCCACATTTATGACACAATCTCTCAAACAAAGTCCACCAACTGCCCCCTGGACATTGTTCGTACATACTTCTTAAAGGAAGTACTGGGCACTGTAGTTCCTTCAGTTTCTCTTATTATAACTAACAGTCTCGTCAATGAAACTCTCCTGTCCTGTTTTAAACATTCAATAGTCAAACCTCTTATTAAAAAGCCTATCTTTGACAAATCAGACCTAAATAATTTCCCTACCATCTCCAAGCTCCCATTTCTGTCCAAAGTACTGGAGAACGTTGTCTATACACAACTCCTATGGTATGGCCTATTTTATATTCTTTGTATATGCTCTCATTGTTCTCTATCATCCACAAGCACAATTTCTTCTTTCACTGCTACACTGATGACACACAAATGTAGCTCCCATTCAATCTTGGGGATTCCACCTCTTCCACCACTTTCTTCGGCTGAAAAGACAATAAGACAACAGAAAGGATTGTTTTTGGTCCCCTAACACCACAGGGCCCTTGACACTGAACCTTAATTTCATGTTTGACTCAGCACTGAAACTTGACAAACAGATCAACTATGTGGTGAAATGTTTGCCATTTTCAGCTGAGCAAAACTGCAATACTTAAGTCCATCCTCTCTCTCAATGACATGAAGAACATAACCACTGCAGTATTCTCCTCAAGGCTGGATTATTGCAACTCTCTGTACCTGGGTTTGGGCCGGTCCTCTATGTCTCACCTGCAGCTGGTGCAGAATGCTGCTGCAAGACTCCTAACTGGTACCAGAAAAAGCGACAGTATTACACCGGTACTAGCATCCCTGCACTGGGTACCTGTCAAATAAAGGATTGATTTTAAGGTTCTTTTGTTTTTAAAGCCAGACATAGGTTGGTACCCCTGTATTTCTCTGAACTTCTCTACCACTGCTCTACCTCTAGACCTCTTAGATCCTCAGAACAATTGTTTTTAACTGTTCCGCGATTGAGGCTAGTGGGTACGGGAGATCGTACCCACCAGTATTTTAAAATTTTATATCTATTTTATTCGATAATTGATCTTACATGTTTTATTCTGTTTTATTCTTTATTCTTCAGGCAGTACGGTGTCATTACATAACAATAACAACAGATTACTCATTAGTGTCTTCCCAATGTTCATGTCTGAGCTGCAGGGCAAAAACATCCCTAAGTCCTCAACAGAGCAGTTTAACTACTTATGTTGAGACTTATTATGTTTCCATAAGGAATTCACATTCTTACTTAATTTTGATAATTGGTCAGTCGTTTAAGTCATTTGGCAAGCAGAAATTCCAAACATTCATAAGTTCCTGGTTGTCAAACATGACAACCTTCTGTTTTATGTAATTTTCACTGAAATACTTTTGGGTTTTGGAATATTGGTCGGACAAAACAAACCATTTGAATATGTCACTCTGCCACTTATTTCTAACGTTTTATTGACTAAATGAGGAGCACACTAGTTGTTTAGTAGCTGAGGTACTTACGAAAGACAGAAATAATGGTCAAAATTGAAGCAGCAGAGGCCAAGATATCCTGACTTTGTCAGAAACACTAGATCCTACACTTCCCATAATACAGCTCAATAGCATCTTACTCTGGACCTTCCCTGTCTGGTAAAAAAACCATAATGTATATTGCACACTTCACATCCCCACTCCACAGTTCATGCTGGGGATATGATAATAAGCTAACATGTATTTCTAAACAAACTAAACACTCAGTAGTACATTCAATCACTTTATGATTTTACCTCAAGATACTTGAATATACAATGATAAACTCCGGAATGATTCTGATGGCAGTAACAAGCTAATTTAAAGTACTGTTAAGGTACTATTAAAAACTTTGCTGATTTTACTGATTTGCATTAGATGTTTTTACAGTGTGACCTTCATTATTTTTATGTACCTGTTGAAGCAGCTGATAAAGGCTTTTCTGGCAGAGCCTCAGTGGCACTGTTCTCAGATCAGACCAGCCACACATTAATGGGAGCAGCGATTGTAAAATGTCTTATCAGTGCGGCCACAAAGGCGCGTGCACACGCAGACACACATCACATCACATCCCCACACTTTTTCCTCTGCAGCCTCCCATGCTGCAGAGAAAACAGCACTGAAACTACAACACTGATGAGACAGCAAAAAAGACTTGGTGGGAGACGTTGTTCTGCATAAACTGACTTTGTTTTAGCATACCAAAGGTTAGCAGGTGACAGTGTTATCTTCCTGTCACAGCTCCCTCAGCCTATACTGAGTCCCTCTGCGATACAGCCTAGAAACTAAAGCTGTCTCCTGTGGACAGTGTCAGGAGGGTTTGACGAGGAGTGGTGTTACCAACATGTTAACTGAGTCCAAATTTGGTCTTGTTTTTATCTCCGCCAATAGCAGGGACTGAAAATGGTAATGTCTGTCAGTCAGTAGGCCATTTAATTTGGTGTGGATCCCCAAAGAATGAATCTTATTGATTTTGGTGACCAGATCTTTTATATCTAGCGCTACTCTTGGGTGAAAAATCCCCCCATGACCAACACTTTGGTCCACCACAAAATATCTTAATGCCACATTTCCCTGAAATGTACTGTGGATATTCATAGGTCCCCAGAGGATTTTGCATACTCCATGAGCTTTCCTTTTTCAACTTTACATACGAGAATATCCAGTTGTCTTGCCCTGTCACAAAAAAGCATGTATTTTTAGCTCCACCCAACATCGTCAGATTGTTGGGTTAAATGGGCATTGTGGCCTCTAGGGACCACTATTCTGTTTTTCAACTTTAATGGCTGTTGTTATATTGAAGCAACACAGACTAAGAGTCTACAGTCATGCTAGCAGTTCAGGTGGTGGTGCTTTGCGCTAAATGCTAACGTCAGCATACTAACATGCTCACAATGACAATGATAATGTTTAGCAAATGTAATGTTTACCATGGCAAGTAGAACTGAGCCTGATGGGAATGTCATTAGTTTTGTAGGTATTTTATCATAAACCAAAGTGTTAGATGAAAAGGGATCACCAACACTATTACAGTTCATCCTGAGGGGAATATGAACGTTTGTACCATTTTTTTATGGTGAGCCATGAAATAGTTATTGAAATATTTCACTCTGAACCAAAAACATCAACCTCATGTAAGATGAAAAGTTAGGAAGTCAGTGAAGAGATTTGGATACATTGTCTGGTAACCTTGAATGTCTGAAACCAATATGTGGCAATCTATCAAGTACATGTTGTGACATTTCACAGGACTAGTGTGAAAACTGACCTGCTAGATGAAAAATCTGAGTATTTATTAAGTCTTTTGCATTCATTCCCTGAGGATCTTGTCAAAACTGAAAATGGCACCTTTATGTTGGCAGTAGAAGAAAAGACAGTTGGATTCATCCAAGGGGATTATGAATATTTGCACAAAATTTTGTCCCATCCATGGATTCATGGTTACACTAGAGGAAAATCCAGGGGGCATCAACGTCAGTAAGATTCATCCTCTTAGGACAATGAATTTCTGTACCAAATTTCATAGCAATCTCCATCCAATTATTGTCAAGCAATTTCAATCTGGACAAAAGTGGTGGACAGACTGACCGACACCCCCTCTAGAGCTACATGGCAAAAAACATTAGAATTCTAGACTTGAAACCTGAGAAACACCCTCTCATCAGGGGATATTCAGCACTGAATTTCCCTTTAGCTGATGGTTTGGTGACCAACAGTGAATAATTTATGACAATGACTAAGTAATTAATTGGTTGTCACTACATTTTGTCAGTGGACATTGGGTTAAAAATCTTGGTGGCAAATTAAATGGGATGCAGTATCTTCTTGCATTGTTCCAGGTTGTGTACACTGGAATCTACTGTTACTTCCTGCAGCTGGATAAGTTAAATATCAATATTCAAAATGAACCTAATTTTCTAGCCTGAGTAGATAATCAATCTGCATCAGATCCTCCTACACTCAGACTGTTTTTTAATGCAGAGTTAAAACTTCACCACTCAATAAGGAAAACAAACCCATAATGTGTGTGTCATCTCTGAACAGGAACAAATGGCATCAGCTAAACTGGCAAAGTGATAGATGAGTCATTTCAACATAGGAATGTGAGCTACAGTATATCAGTGAAAAAAAAGGAGTAAAGCCCCAAGGCTGCAAGCTTTAAAGACATCAAGAGCAAGCACCAGAAACAGCCACACCCAACAATTGAGCAGATGCTTTGCTCTAGAGGACACAGAAAGAGGGGCCTTAACATCAGAGTGAGAGATTGTTTTTCTCTATAAATCCAGCCAGTATCCATTAGTTAGCTATTTTTGCTATTTTCCGCTTTCTGTGAGGAACAAAAATTAGCTTCATGCAAACAGAGATACTATTCAAAACTCATAAAATCAAACAAGAGGGATGACATGTTTATAACAATGTATTTCTTTTATACAGCTGTATCTAAATACAGAGTACTGCTTCCGTAGGAGCGTTTTCAGAATTAAGAGGCATTACTTGTAGTGACAGGTGAAAAATTAATCCTGAATGAATGCCAACTAGTTGGAGAACAAGGGCTAAAGTTTAAAGTACACTCCAGCATCTTCCAATTGTACTGTAATTCAGGAACCTATTTGCACTGATATACAAAAGGCTGACCTTCAATGTTTCACCATGTAAAAAAGCATGTACAGGATACTGTAGACCAGATTATGCAATGCAATGCATACAGTGTTAAGTGCTTTAACAGCGAAGTCACAGGCCTAGAGGTAAATAGGTGAGAGAGTGCAGAGTCTTAAAAGATTAGTGTCTTACCAAGTCAAGTTGTGTGGCACAGGCTGTTTAACCTGTCCAGAGAGGGAGCATGCACAGGCCACACAAACATAAACCACAAAATCTAGACAAGTCAGCAGCAGGGAGAAATGTTTCCCCAAAACATTACACTGACAGGGCTTGGTGGCAACTGGGGTGGCGCATTTGAAACTAGACTGATGCTCAGTAGAACACATACTTCCGCCACGGCAAGAAATGCCCTATCTCGCAGTGTTAAGGAAAGTGATAAGAAAAATTCCTGGATCCCACCCTTGAACCGGATCAGCACCAAACTTGAATATGTTTTTCCCTGGCCTATTCCCCATCCCTCAACCGAGTTTAGTGCAAATCAGTTAAGTAGTTTTTGCATAATCCTGCTGACAAATAAAAAAACCAACAAACAGACATGGGTGAAAACGTAACTTCTTTTTATTACCTCCTTGTAGGTAATAAAATCTGCTCTTTACCTGTGCACATCCTCTTGAAGTCCTCATAGTCAGTTCCTTGTCCTGCAGGCACAATCATGGAACCCTCATACTTAAACACAGCCCTGGAAGATGCAGATACACGTGCATTGTTACTCAATACATTATCCATACATGATCTGTTGATTAAAAGCGATGGCATTGTATGCAAACTCATTCAAGCAATGCACAAAATGCCTAAGACGCCCATGCAATGTGGCAGCTGTGTGTCAGCCTTTTGTAAGTGTCACTACTATAACGTTATCCTCTCTGAATTCAGGACAAAGGAAATTACTTCTGCCCCGCTGGGCCTGATAACTGTGCATGTGTGGCCGATAAATAGCCAGAATACAGATCAGCCAGATCAAAATGACAGAACATTGAAAGCTCCATGTATTTAGTTATTATTGTTATAAGCACAGGCACTGGAATAAGGGTTTCACATGGTAAGTGTGAAACAATATAGGAAGATCTCAGTTCTGGGTATTCATCGTCAGCAGGTCGAACTACTTTAAAATATCGATTAAATTAAAGTACTTTGCCTAACTGCAAAAGTATATGTAGCATAAAATACAATTATTTACAAGTTGTACGTCTTTATGAGTCTATCTGTCAATCGGCATGTATCCAGTTAAGCAAACGCTTCGTATTTAAATAAAATATAAACTTTTATAAAGAAGTCCGCCTCTTATTTTCGCACCCTTCTCCCGCGACAAGACAGCGCAGCAGTGCGGTAACAGGCTATATGAATTAAAATTTTAATTGAGATTAGATCGAAGAAAACAGGCTGCTTGGTGTATTATATGGTTGTCGAAGTAAATAATGGCTATCGAGTATTCAGGCGAGGTCCTCAGTTATATGTATGCCACATCCAGTTTTGCAAATATACATGACCATATACAATAGTCACATTCTTCAACGGAGTATAATAGGTAACCATGGGTAACCTCACCAATTGGTATCCGTGTTGTCGTCTCTGACTTGGTTGTAAGCCTCTCTGCAAGCCTCTTTATCGATTTGGGTTGCCATTTTTCGGGTGGACAGGAGTAAAACAGTCGAAGTCTACGTTGTATCAGTCCAAACAAAGGGGAGCTAGCTACACAGTAATAATGCCGCTAACTCATACAGTTGATGCTATACATCAGATAACTATAACTGATATCGTTATACAACAGGCTTCACTCCAAAATCACAACTGGAACAATTGAGCCGGTCAGATTTAACGGAAAGAGACGACACTTCTAGCAGCTCGGTTCATTTCCTGTATATTGCCACTTTATGGGCGTTGGTGATGTTAGTCAATCGGGTTGCCAGCTGACAAACAGAGAAGTCCCCCAGACGCTGGATTCACCTCCTCCCTATGCGTTCGAGGGTATGAGGGCCGGTGTCAAGGCACAGCTGACATACAACTACGTTTGCCGGTACGGACTTTCAAAATAAAGTCAGTAATCGAGACTGGCTGGCGCCAGAACACTGCTGCGATCCATCCATCCATCCTTTAGCTGTACCGCTTTTTTTCGGGGTTGGGGGCATTCCCAGCTGACGTTGCACGAGAGGCGGGGTACATCCCGGACAGGTTGCCAGTCTATCACAGGGCCGGTATATAGAGACAAACAACCACTCCCACTCACATTCACACCTACGGGCAATTTACAGTCGTCAATTAACTTAACATGCGTGTCTCTGGACTGTGGGAGGAAGCCGGAGTGCCCGGAGGAAAGCCATGCCGGCAAACTCCACACAGAAAGGCCCCAGCCCATCAGGGGTTCAAACCCAGAACCTGCTTTCTGTGAGGCGACGGTGCTAACCACCGTGCCGCCCCGACTGCTGGGATATTATACTCATTCACAAAGTGCACAAATGGCAATTACAAATTTAGCAGTCAGACGTGTAAGTAAGTTATGGTATCTCACACTAATCGGGTGACGACACCGATAGTAACATGCTACTCAAATGAATAAACTTTTTTTTTAATATGAGAAGAATACTTTCATTTTCCTTTTTAGAACTATTTTTGCTCCTTAATTTGTCAGACTATCAGCTTTATGAGCCATTTATTACTTTTAAAGTTTGTGGTATTTGATTTATCCATTTTAGTTTAGCGGAGAAATCATTGTTTAATACTATGTCATGATCATGTTTTTACATGAATACACATCCCACAGTGATCTGATTTCAGACAGACAATCCACAGGACATTAGCCCACACAAACAGCATCAAACAAACTTACTTCATTGTGGCAGCATGATTTCATAATTATTTTGCTACTAGTTACACAGACTGGATATTTATTTTATTTTGTTAATATATCCTCGTTGGAAACAATACACACAAAAAGCAAGATGAGAGGAAAAGACAGAGGTTTACATATAAGTTCTGCTGTTAGGAGACAAGAGAAGAGGAGGGGTGAAAGAAGGAAAAATACGAAAAGTCAAGCAGGAATGGGGCAATATTTCTATCTATATTAGTAATAATAATCTTTAATAAACATGAGAAATAATTGCCACCAAGAACAAAAGAGTGAAATTGTAAAATAACTTTAATGATGTAACCAATAATGTGTATCTGTGAAATCCTCTGTGGAATTTTTTTTTGGTTGGAAGTTAATTTGTTTTGCTTTTATATACCATAAAATGTAGAATACGAGATTATCCTTTTTCAGTGACACGATTCACGGTTTTAATCTGAAGGCCAAATAATTACTTCCGTGTTTTCTTTTACTAAATTGTGAAACTTGAAAAACTCACAAGATCAGTGCATAGGTATTCAAATCCATGAATTTTGTTTCAATAGTTGAAGTTCAATTCACTTTAACTCATAACATTTGTTGCTGAGGGCCTATTAATACTAGTACCCAGATACACAATACAAAAATATACAATACTGTAGCACATAAAATGTTGTAATATGCTGTTTGTCGCTACATTCTTAACAATGTAGGTACGACACAAAACAAACTAAAGTGCTAACTATACATTAAAATATACATTTAAATACCATACAAACTATATACAGCTACATAATACAGTATAGTATCTCACCAGGGGCGGGGGTTGCATTTGTATTTATGTAAGATACATTAAGTAACAGGTTCTGTGATGGATTATCAGACTAGGTGGTCAGACAGCAAAGATGTTAAAGGTCTCCTCCCTCCTCCTAGAAGTCCTGAGTCCACCAGCTTCATCAGATCTGTAATGACTGACACTGATAAGGACTGAGAGGAGGACCACAACCTCCCTGGCCCCAGCTCTGTGGCTGAGTTGTCTGTTACTGCGTCATCCCGCCACCTGCTGGTCCACAAACAGCCTATCACACTCGCTTGTTCATAGCTAAATAGCACCCGTGATTCTGGTGTTTATGGTACATTCTGGTTATTTGGTTCTATGAGAAAAGAATTATGTCAGTGTACAACAGTGAATCTTAATTAAAATCAGTATCATGTGTACCCATCTTCACGTATTCACCCATCTGCACATGTTGATGCAAAATGTAAAAATACACTTTCATTGTATAAATACAGTCAAGTCAAAAGGTTTGGATATGTTACTTTCATATATTACACATATATTATACATTACACATAATACAGTATATGCATAAGTCATTAAAGACAAGATGTTGACAGATTATTTGTTATGAGTCTGTCTTGCTTTATGGTAGCAGGTAACAACATGAGCTGATTTCCTTTTCATTATTTCTGTTAGGTTTTTCATTATTGGGCAGAGTCATAAAGCCTGGAAAACCCTCTTTAACAGAGAAAATGTGCCTGTTCTCTGTTGAGGGATTTGTAGCAGCTCAATTTGCTATTCCAGTTGTTCCGCATCCACACAGCACTGATAACTCAGGAGAACTTTGTATGCAATGGATTTTGGTTCTGCTGTATAGAGCCATAATTTAACCTCTCTTTTTTTTTTTTTTAAATCGGGCATGTATGAGAAATATACAAAGTTGTGCTCTAGATGTATTATTTAGTAATTTAGTAGTTGAACTTTTAATGTGTTTTTACATAATTTAAGTAATAGTTTATGGGGGTGTTTTATCCAATTTCTTGAATTGTGAGATCGGACCCCATGCTTTATCTCTGGTCATTATTTTTCCCAAAAGTGCTTTTTATTGCACAAATTCTCAATGGCTCTCTCTTTCTCTCTCTCTTTTTGTGTTTCCAAAAAGTAACCTCCATTTCAGGCACCATTAATGAGACAGACGCCTAGTAATATAATTTCATAATAAGAGATAGAAGAATCAAAGACCCTGGTCATTTTTCCCCATAAATGCTTTGACGTTTTCATGTGCTGCAGTTATTCTGTTTGCATTCACAATCTTTTGTGAAAGAAATGCACCCTACAAATTCTCTAAGACCTACTTAGCAGAATTGAGCATGGAATAGTTAAATATGTTCAAAACGTTAGGTGACATTGCCAGTCTTGAATGTACTCGCATAGAACTGGTTTTATGATTGGTCCATTTAGCTGTATCTTATTTCCTGGATGTTTTTAAAACAGCTCCGTTAAGCTAACTAGTGCCAGTCAAAACATTCTTTTTGAAAGGATTTAGCTTCAAAATAAAATAGCAAAATAAAGGGATGATGAAATTTCAAGCAAAAATGACATAAACAGTTACATTTTGAGAGACTACTGATTCCTTTGTTAGTAGTATCCTTTCTTTATTCATCCAAAACATCATGTAACATATTTAGTAAAAACTCTTCCAATACAAAAAAAACATCTAAAGCCCCTAAAATCATTTGATGTTACAAAAAAGGGCTATACGAAGCTATTTCACTGTCACGTTTTGGGTTAGATTTTACTGTATATATTTTCATCTTTACTCATCATCAATTTAATTTAATTTAATTTAATTTAATTTAATTTAATTTAATTTAATTTAATTTAATTTAATTTAATTTAATTTAATTTAATTTTTTTCCCCCGAGTCATATGACAAAGGATTTTCTTTTGAAAACCTAAACCGGAAGTTTAATTGTTTATTCAGGCTATATAACGATAGGGTAACGTTGACCCCTCTTTCTGTGCTGCAAGAAGCTATGCTTACAGGAATATGTGTCTGTCGAACGAAATGTTTTAAAAGACAACATTTCAGGAAGCAGTCTGGTTTGTGTCGTCGTTGAAAAGCGTCACAGTTTGGTTGTTTCCTCAAAAATATATATATATAACTGCTTGTCCTCCTTGTGGTAAACTGCGGTAACGAGATGCTGTTGACTGTAGCACCGTGTAACCACATCCCTTCTGATCCTACATACGTCCAAATGTAAGGAATAGTCAGTTTATAACAATGTGAGCTTTCTAGGCTTCAAATCAGAAATGGAAAGAAATTGACGTAGTGTCTTGTCATGGACTGTTTGACTGTGGTGCCGGTGTGTGTATTGTTGGTTTTCTGGCTAACAGTATGAGGACCAAATGTCTTCACAAGCGCAGAAAATGAGGACTAGGAATTCTACATTTCCAGTTACATGTAACTTGGGACATACAGTAAATCCTACATACATAGATTTTGCTTTGTTCTCACGTCTAAGAGAGATTAATTTATTACTACCAAAGGGGTACAGTTAGTGTTCGGTGAGTTCTTACTAAGTATTTAAATACCAATGTGTGTTTGTTTATACTATAGATAATGCCAGCCTGAGGGGACATGATGGACAATGGCAAACCGAGCCGTGTGTGTCGGCCTCAGCGGATCAGTGATTCGTCCAAGGTCAGTGTGTGTCAGACGGAGGACTAATCACAGAACTGAGCCATACAGTCAGACTATCTCACACACACATGTACATGCAAACAAGAAGGAATCTTACACTTTGTGGCTTTAAGGCTACGCTCTTATGTTGGCATATTCATCATACAAGGAAAAAAGCTTTCAAGGATGTTAAAATTTGTCCTGATATCCAATAACTGATTATTTCCATAATCATTTGAGCTGATATCAATATTATTTGTTTCACTGTAAAGCCCTAATGTGCCCATTTTCCTCTTGTATAATTATACTGTAGCTGTGATGCTATGTAGAGATTTTAATCTACATTTGTAAAATACATAACATTGACTGTGGAATACAACAATTTTCAAGCATCTTTGCTCATGGACTTTGTCTACAGAAAGTGGATCCTCATAAAAGATGCTGAATGTCACAGTACTGCCCCAGTTAAAACACTATTATTTTATATCAAAAATGTTTGACAAAAAAATTCTATCTCTACCAAAATTCTACCATTTCCATTGCCAGTAATCAACATTTAAACTCAAATAGAAAGAGCTCTGTCTTTTTCTGTATTATCTGTGATTGATGATGGTTTATAAATAAAAACAGTTAAATTATTTTTGTTACCCAAAAATGCAGAGGAGTTGAGGGACTTTTTTCAGCCGAGTTTTCCTCACAAACTTCATTCTGACCCAACAACGTCCCCCAGGACAGTATGGCAGCTCATATGTAGCCTGAGAGGCAAAATCCAGGACAAAAACTATTACAAATCTCCCACTAACGCTTTTAAAGCCTAAATGCTGAATAGTAATAAGCGATGATGACTCAGATGAGCATTTTAATATTTTGATAAACTCTGATCAACTTTGGTGGTTGGACACAGTATAATGGTGTTTTAGTGAATTTATCAAACTGAAACTGTAAAAGTGAGGGGGATAAAATTGGGTACTGAAAAGGGCAAGGGACATTTACTCCAATCTCGAGTGGAAATTAACCTTAGGAGAGAGTAAAAATTGGTCTTCCAAGGCATTCAACAAACTTATTGTCAGTATGTTGTGGTGTTATGTTGGCAGGTGTTCCAGTGGGTTGACCAAGCTGCGGAGGTGCTGCAGGGCTTCAATGAGCAGCGGCAGCATAGCCAGTTCTGTGATGTGGTGCTGGTGGCTGATGACCAGCGGATCCCCGCTCATCGATCCCTGCTGGCCATCTCAAGCCCATACTTTCATGCTATGTTCACCTTGGGCATGAGGGAGGAGCACCAGGAGGAGGTACATAGGATGCTGAAAAGAAAATTTTATAGATGGGAAATATCAGGGAATTTTAGATAATTTAATCAATTGGAGTTCTTTGGATCCCTTCCTCATTTGTAGTCACGTCATAATTTTTCTAATAAATGCTGTCCTCTCACTTTCTGTGTCCCAATTTACATGTAGAATATTAATAGTCAAGTCATTAAGATAACTTTGGATGGAGAGCATAGACATTATCACATGTCCGACTCCTGATGAATCCCCATTGTCCTCTTCCTGTCTACAGGTGGAGCTGGTTGGGATGTCCTACGTTGGTCTGAAGGCTGTAGTGGACTTCCTGTACAGTGGACAGCTACCATTAGATGGAGGAAACATTGACTATGTGCTGGAAGCTGCCCACCTTCTACAGGTAAGAAAATGGGTACTTTATTCTTTGAGATAGATACTTATCTCAAAGCATAGATACCTACAGATACCTGTAGGTTAAATGTGCAGACAGACAATCAACTGAACAGTAACAAAAATTGAGGCTTATAATGAGGACAAGGATGGCAAGGGAAGTGTGAGATAGTGTTTGTCATTCCCAATAAATGCATAAACTGAATGTTTCATCCAAAAAACATCCAAGGAATAGTTGGTTAGTCTAAGTCTTATTCTTTAAGTTGTATTATTCAGCATTTATTTATGCACACAGATACATCCTTTGTAGGTTAGGGTTAGTGTATAAAATTGTTTGTAATGAATAAGATAAAACTGTTTATAAATGTATGTAAAACTACTGAAGCATATAATTATATTTGATCACAACTATTGTATATTATATAATGTTAGCAAAAAACCGTTACCTGTTTATACACCACTTATGAATGCCTCATAGGATGAGACATTAATAAACGCTTTTAAAATGTCTCTAATTGTTTACAACTACACATAGTGTGTTACAGCGTGTTATAAACCATTCAATGTTTATATAGTGGTTATTAATAATAAATTAGAGAGGTTAAAATAAACTGTTACCATTTTAAAAATAAATAAATAAATAAATAAATATGAAAAAAAAAATAACAATATAATTAATATGAGGAAAACAAAAACTTTCATTATTAACAAAAAAAGTAAAACAAATAACATCTCTGTCTCTGCCATCTGATATGAGCATATGCCTCATACTTGAAATTCCATAACAAATAGTTAATACAAATGTAGAAAATTGCTATTTAGGTTTGGCGAGTGGTGGATTTCTGCTGCCAGTACCTGGAGCGAGAGGTAAGTGAGGACAACTACCTATACCTGCAGGAACTGGCTCTGCTCTACAGTCTTGAGCGACTGGACAGCTTCATCGACCACTTCATTCTCAGACGCTTCTCCACGCTCTCTTTCACCCCGGATTTTCTTCACGACATTCCTTTACACAAACTTACCTCCTACATCTCGAGTGGCCAGGTAAATACTCCAGGAATTAATGTCTTGAGACTAAAAGAGTATTCTTGAGTTTGTAAGTAGTAGTTGACAAAACAGTCTGACCATGACACAACATGAAATCCACATTATGTTTGTGTAAAAGAGATGCAATGTGTGCTAAGATGATAAGAAGCCTCAATCAGTAAGTAGAGCTCCTATCTTCATCATCAGGTTCAGCATGACAGCGAGCAGGTGCTTCTCCAGGCCACCATGCAGTGGCTCTGCCAGACTCCCGAGCGGATGGCACATGCCCGACAGCTCCTCTCCCACATCCGCTTCCCTCTGATGCCCGTGGTGGACTTAATGAGCCGGGTGCTACCATCGGTGCGGGCCATGCTGCCAGAGGAAGCCAGCTGTGAGGCTCTGGTGGAGGAAGCTCTTGAGTACCATGCCAGTCCCAGCGCACAACCGCTCCTGCAAACAGGACGCACCATGCTGAGGGGAGGAGTAGAGCAGCTACTGCTGATTGGAGGAGAGGTACGGATGGGTGGTGGATCACTTTGATAATGATCTAATTTTTGAAGATATCAAAGTCAGATGACGGAATATACGGAATCTCTACAGTTTTTAACCTGTTGTGTCTTATTAGTCTCCAAGGTTCCCTGTTAAATGAAAAGGTGTCATTCTCTCTTGCTGTATAATTAGATCATATTACTGATTTTATGCTCTTGAATCTGTAGAAAAAAAATATTTCTTTCAGTGTTTTTTTTGTGTTTGTTTTGTTTTTTTAAATGACAGCTTATAAGACTTGTAATTGGACTTAGACTTGTCCCTAAGACCTTGAAATTTGACTTGAGACTTGCTATTGTAAGACTTGTGACTTGCTATTTAAGGCAGGAGAGGCTGGGTTGCCCTTTTCTTTAAAGATTAATGTAAATGCTCCTCCATAGATCTGGTGTTGTTTAGCTCCTTTGAAGCCCTGTTTTTTCTTATGAAAGGAAACTCCCAGTGTCTGCGTTTAGCAATCTGTAGACCTACCAGATATGCACACAGTTTATCATTGAGTTTGCCGATCTTTTGTCATTTATTCTAAGCAGATTTTACAGGTTTTTGATCCTGGGAGATTTGAATTCTAGAATTCTTAAACCCCGTAGAGTCTTTTAACCTATCGTGCCATGACGGGTCACACTCTTGATCTGTTTTTATCCTTTGGTGAGAGAATTTCTGATTTGGAGTGCATAGATGCTTGTTACTCTGACCATAAGTGCCCTTTTTTTAACATGGTGTTGCCTTCCCCTTTCCTAACCCAGGACCCAAAATTCAATCTAGATTTCTCCTCTGCTGCTAAATTCAGTTCTGGTTTCAGCTTCTCCCCAGGTTTCTTGGGTTATGCCCTTAATGCAAGTGAGCTTTTGAATAATTTTAATAATACTTGTTCTTTTATCGTAGATGAAGTTACTCCTTTTAAAACTAAAAATTCTAGTCGCCTCTCAGTGCCCTGGATAAATGAAAATATTTGAGTGCTAAAGCAAAAATGCTGTGGGATTGGGTGTCTGGAAATCCTCCAAGTGCAGAGTTCACTTGGAAAATCTTGGATCGCTCCTTAAGAAAAAGAATTCCAGCTCTGTGGCGAATCGATAGCCAAGTGGTTAGGGCATATAACACATTGGTGCAAATGCCCTGAGCATGCCAGTCGATTCCTGGCTGGCCAGAACTTTTGCTGTATGTCATTCCCCTACTCTCTTTCCCCACATTTCCTGTCTCTATCCACTATCAATTAAAGGCATAAAATGCCCAAAAAGAAAAATTCAAGACCAGTTTACTTTGCTAGTCTAATAGAAAACAACCATTCTAATCCAATGGTGTTGTTTAACATTGTGAGCCGTGTTATTAATCCTGCCCCAGGCCTTTTTTTGCCACTCCAAATAGTGCAGTGAGTTTCTGGCATTCTTTATTCAGAAGATTTCAAATATCAGACGTGGAATTGTTCCCTGAAGTTCATTCCCTGAACTTTTAAAAAGCCATTACTTAATCCCTCTGATTTTCAGAATTTTCTGCCATTTTCTAAACTTACATTTTTAGCTAAGGTATTAGAAAAATGGTGGTGGACAAATGGCTAGCTTTTATTTGTAAAAACTATTTTTGAGAAATTTCAATCTGGTGTTAGGAAAAACCGTAATACAGAAACTGTGCTTCTTTATGAATGACTTAATTCAGTCAGCTGAGGTTGGCCATCAGTCTATTCTCATTCCTCTCCTTGCATTCTCCTCCTCTGATACCGTTGATCATGATGAAATCTGGATGGGTATCATTGATACTGCTCTGAAATGGTTCACGTCCTACTTAAAAGACAGGTGTTTGTAGGTTCTGCTTAGTCCAGGTTCGCTGCAACAGGTATGCACGGTGGGGTACCTTAAGGATCGGTACTTAGTCCTATCCTCTCTTCCATCTACATGCTTCTCTTAGACAATTTTATACATAGACATGATATTAGTTTCTATTTTTATGCAATTGATACATACAAAATACATTAAAATGTAAAGCTTCTCACTGGCTAGATGATCACATTAGGGATGTTAAAAGAGAGTGCATGAAAGCAGAAAGAACTTGGAAAAAAGATAAAGTTCACAACTTTAGTGTACCCCTCAGAAGTCTAATGAAAAACCTATCCATACAGTGTAAAACATGCAAGAAATACATATTTTTTCCCCTCCTGGTTACCTCCCTGGTAGCCACAATCCCAGGATTGTATTTCAGACCATTAACTCAGTTATCAGCCATCCTCTTACCCAGTTCCCTTAAGTCACCACACTACAATGCAAATGTGAAACATTTTACTAGTAAAACAAAGGAAATCATGCTTCAGATTTCTCTTTCATCATCTGAAATCTACATCTCTCCTGAGCCAGTTCCTATGTTCTCTCATTTTGAGCCATTAAACCCTTGAAAATACAATTGCCTTCATGAAATTGTCTTCCTGCTTTCTAGATATCCGACCCACTTTGTTTTTGTTTATAACTGTTCATCTGTAAAAATGTGTGTGGGTGTGCATCAAGGACACGGCTCTTGACTGGCTTCACTCCTACCTTTGTGATAAGAGTATCTCTGTGGAAATTGGGAGGGCCTCACCCATGCCTGCCCCCCTTATTTGTGGTGTCCCCCAATTGTCGAGTCTAGGTCCTTTTTTATTTTGTTTACATGTTGCCACTTGGCCACATTTTTAAAAAACACTTTATTATCTGAGGACAGCTATCTAAAATTAAATAATTTTCAACTTTTGCATATCTTGAGAAAGTAATCCATGCCTTTCTTTCCTCTCATTTGGACTGTAATTCCCTTTAAACTGACTTTAACCATCACTCCCATTCTTGTTTCTTTGCACGGGCTCCCGTTTAGTTTTAATTGATTTTAAGATTTTTCTTGCACCTTTTGAGGCTTTTCATGGTCAGGCCCTGAGTTGCTGTGCATTCAGAAAGTATTCAGACCCCTTCACTTTTTTCACATTGTGTTACGTTGCAGCCCTATGCTATAATCATTTAAAGTAATTTTTCCCTCATCAGTCTATACTCAATATCCCATAATGACAAAGCGAAAACAGAATTTTAGAAGTTTGTGCAAATTTATTAAAAAGGAAAAACTGAAATATCACACTGACCTAATTATTTATACCCTTTGCTATGACACTTGAAATTTAGCTTAGGGGCTTTCCATTTCTCTTGATCATCTTTGAGATGTTTCTAAACCATGTTTGGAGTCCACCTGTGGTAAATTCAACTGGTTGGAAATGATTTGGAAAGGCACACACCTATCCTTATAAGGTCTCTCAGCTGACAATGCATATCAGATCAAAAACCAAGTCATGAGGTCAAAGGAACTGCCTGCAGAGATCAGACACAGGATTTTGTCAAGGCACAGATCTGGGGAAGAATACAAAAAATTTCTGCTGCATTGAAGATTCCCAAGAGCACAGTGGTGTCCATAATTTTTAAATGGAAGAAGTTTGAAACAACCAGGACACTTTCTAGAGCTGGCCGCCCTGCCAAATTGAGCAATCAGGGGAGAAGGGCCGTGGTAAGAAAGGTGACCAAGAACCTGATTGTCACTCTGGCTGAGCTCCAGAGATCCTGTGATGAGATGGGAGAAACTTAAGGAAAATCCTTAATATCCTTACTGAAAACCCAGTCCAGAGTGCTCAGGATCTCAGACTTGGCTGAAGGTTCACCTTCCAACAGGATAATGACCCTAAGCAAACAGCTAAGAAAATGCAGGAGTGGCTTCTGGACAACTCTTTTAATGTCCTAGAGTGGCCAAGCCAGAGCTCTGACTTGAACCCAATCAAACATCACAGGAAACATGGAAATGGCTGTCCACCAACAGTCCCCAGCCAACCTGACAGAGCTTGAGGGGATCTGCAGAGAAGAATGGCAGAAAATCCCCAAATCCAGGTGTGCAAAGCTTGTCACATCATACCCAAGAAAACTTGAGGGTGTAATTGCTGCCATAGGTTCTTCAACTAAGTACTGAGTAAAGGGTCTAAATACTTGTGTTTATGTGACATTTGAGTTTTCCCTTTTTAATAAATTTGCAAACATTTCTAAAATTCAGTTTTTGCTTTGTCATTATGGGGAATGTAGGGAGTGTAGATTGATGAGGGGAAAAATGAATTTAATGATTTTAGCATTATTCTGCAACATATAATGTGAAAAAAAAATGAAGAGGTCTGAATACTGAATACAGCAGAGCTTGAGATCCTCAGGTATGGGTCTCCTAGCTTTTCCAACCGCCACCTTTGTTATCCGAATTGACTGGGCCTTTTTGGTCCGTGCCCCTCAGTTTTTTTTATGATAGCTTCTTTTCAATCACTTCTTAAAACTTTATTTTGTTGGATATGGTTTTCTTAAATTGTATGTATGTATTGTATGTATTCCTGTTTTAGTCTAATTCTTTATGCTTTTAATTGTTTTATTGTTACATTATGTTTTGGTGTATCTCTTACTGTAATCTAAATTAATTTAGCATTTTTAATGTTATACCCTATTGTGTTTTTACAGTTAAGCAATTTCTAACTCTGTTTAGAAAAGTGCTATATAAATAAAGTTCTGAAGTTATTAAGTTATATTTCTGACCTTTTGTTGCCTTATGTCCTCTTGGACCGTGAGATCCTCAGATGCCTCTCTTCTTCTTGTTCCAAAGTCCAGACTTAAAGGTGATAGATCCTGTGCAGTTAGAGCTCCTAGTCTCTGGAATGACTTGCCTCAGCTGCAAACTCTGTTGCATCATTTAAATATCTTTTAAAAACCCATTTTTTGTTAATTATTTATTACTTTGTTGGTGTTTTTACTCAGTTGCTTTTTTATGCACTTTTAATCTTCTGTGTTCTTATTTGTGCCCTGTTTGTATTGTTTTTGTTGTAATGCACTTTGTAACTGTGTTTTGAAAAGTACTATATAAATAAAGATTATTATTATTATTATTATTATTATTATTATTGTAACACTTGCGGCTTGACTTGGACTTGACTTTAAAGACTTGAGACTTGCTATTGTAAGACTTGGAATTTCTGGAAACTTGATTGGGACTTTGCACTAATTTTTATGTTACAACAAACTGCAAAAAGTGAGCATTTTTAACTACACCTTACATAAGTGTTAGTAAACTCTTCAAACTCATCTGGAACAGAAGCTTATCAGATTCCTGTACCTTTCTGTCTTTACTTCTTGAGGTGTCGGAATTTGGAGAGGAGCTCAGCGCCAATGTTTGTCGGCTGGATGGTGAAACAGGAAGCTGGGAGGTGGAAACGGAGCTGCCAGCCCAGCGGAGCCACCACTGCCTGGCAGTACTGGGGGGCTTCATCTTTGCTGCAGGCGGTAGCTCATCCAGGGACAACGGTGGAGATTCTGCCTGTAACCTGCTGTATAGATATGACCCCCGCCACAACCAGTGGACCAGGGTAATGTACCAAACAGCCAGTTCCATTCTCCTTATCAAATATGTGAAGTTTACAAATTAAGTGTATACAGCACACACAGAACATGCAGATTTGGATGTGCTGAAGCACTAATAAAATTGCTAGAACATTCAGGTAATTTCAGAGGGTGTCATAGTAAAAGAAAATTCCCCACTCTCCAGCAGCCGTTATTTATTCTTTCATTTTTTATTACTTCCTCTTTGTTGTTCTGGACTTTTAGCAGCTAAATAGCCCAGACATAGTGAAAGTATGATGTTTTTCCAGGGTGCTCCAATGAACCAGCGGCGGGTGGATTTTTACCTTGGGGCAGTTGGAGAGTGCCTGATCGCTGTGGGTGGGAGGAATGACAATGGAGCTTTGTCCTCTGTGGAGGTTTATTGCCCTGCTGAGGACTGCTGGTCCTATGTGGCAGGACTGCCCAGGTAGGAACACAAGTTACTACTGGGTCTGCTGTTTCATGGGGAAATTTCTCTACTGGATGGGTTGCCATGAAATTTGGTACAAACATTTACGCTTCCCTGAGGATGTCTCCTCCTTTGTGACTTTGGTAGCCACCTGACTATTGATAGCCACTTGCTATTTTTCGAATAGTGTCACAAATAGGTAAAAACTTGTCCAACACTATTCTCGGAGTGATGAAGCAATGAGAATTATCAGCCATCTCTGCAGTTCCTTTCAGCTCTGCTGAGGTTGCGGCTCACCGATTAGGTTTTCCGTCCAGGAAATAAACTGTTTTGTTTCACTCTAACCACTCGCATCAACCTTATTTCCAGCAGCAGCAGCAGTCAGCTGTTTTCAGCGATAAATCTCTGCTCAACCCTCTATGAAGCACCAAGCAGTGGAAAAAAAAGTTTTGCCCATTTCCCCATTGGCCATAAAATAAATGTATGATGCCAGTTTGTCTTTTTCATTATTATTATTATTATTGTTGTTGTTGTTGTTGTTATTGTTATTAAAATTAGTGTTATTTTTTAAATAATATTTATTATTAATAATAATAATTCTTAATAATTATCTCTCCCCCATACTTTCCAATAGCTCACTGCTTCCTTTTCTTTCTCCCCCCTCGACATTATATGTACTTCTTTCTAGACTGACAGTGTGGAACGCACACACACATACATACATGCACGCATGCACTCATATAAACTAACATCAAATCAAATTGCCGCAACAATTTGACAACCTGATTTTGATCCAAGTCATAAGTATAGACAAACAGGACTCTACCTGCTCTACCGCCTGAGCCAAAGGAGGTAGAGCGGAAGGTCCACTAACCGGAAGGTCGTGGTTCGATCCCCGGCTCCTCCTGTCTGCATGTCAAAGTGTCCTTGGGCAAGGTACCTTGCCTTGGGCAAGGTAGGGTAGGCATAGGTACTGAACCCCAAATTGCCCCCGATTTATCATTGGTGTGTGAGTGTGTGTTTGTGTGTGTGTGTGTGTATAGAAAAAAAAGGGCTGTATGAATGTGTCAATGGGTGAATGTGACATGTAGTGTAAAGCGCTTTGAGGGGTGCTGAAGCCCATAAAACACAAATAATTATGTGTTGAATTAACCCATTAAACATTCACAGTGCTAATGACAAAGTAAGTGAACTCCTGAATTTAATATCTGGTCAAACACCCTTTGACAGCAATAACCTCATACAAGCACTTTCTGTTGTGGATCAGATCTACGCAATGTTCAGGAGGAATTTTGGTTCATTCTCTGTAACAGAACTGCTTCACCTCAGCCATATTCTTAGTATGTCTGCTGTGATAGGCTCTCTTGAGGTCATGGGCATGTTTTCATTGTTTGAAGTCATTTAATAGCAGATTTACTATGACGTTTAGGGTCATTGTCCTGCTGCATCACCCAAGATCTTCTGGGCTTCAGCTGGCAGACAGCCTCCCCGACATTATCCTGTAAGATTCCTTGATAAACTTGGGAATTCACTTCCCCCTTGATGATGGCGAGCTGTCCAGGCCCAGAGGCAGCAAAGCAGTCCTAAGTCATGATGCTCTTGCCATCATACTTCACCTTTAGAGTAATGTTTTCATGTTTGTATGTGGGGCCCTTTTTACACTATATGTAGTGCTGTGTGTTCTTCTCAAACAATTCAACCTTGGTTTCATCAGTCCACAAAACATTTTCCCAGTGGCATTGTGGAGTGTCAGGGTGCTCTTTGACAAACTTTGGGTGCGCAGTGATGTTTTTATGAGAGCAGTGGCTTCCTCCATGATGTCCTGCCATGGACCTCGTGCTTCATGCAACCATTTACAATGATTTGCACTTGACAGACTAATGAACAGGGTAGTTAACCAGCTCCAATGGTTCCTTTAATCCTTTACCTGCTACGCTGGGATCCTTTTTTCCCTAACAGAGTGCTCTGCGTTGTACCTTTGGTGTCATCTTAGCTGGGCGCCACTTCAGGGGAGAGTAGCCTCAGTACTAAATTGTCTCCATTCACAGACAGTTTTGTCTAACTGCGGACTGATGACTATCCTAACTCTTACAGATTACTTTTTAACCCTTTCCAGCTTCATGCAAATCACCAGTTCTTGATCAAAAGTCTTCTGATCTCTTTTTTTGAGGCATGGTTCACATCAACAGATGCTTCTTTTAAATTATGTTTTTTATACTGTAAATCAAAGTAGCTCTTACAAACACTTCCAATCTTGTTTCATTGATTGGATTCCAGGTTTGCTAACTCCTGACTCCAGTTAGCTTTTGTTGATGCCATTAGCTTAGGAGTTCATACTTTTTCCGGCCTACACTATGAATCTTTGAATGTTGCATTAAATATGGACAAGAACAGTACAATGAATTGTGTGTTATTAGTTAAAATAGAGTTTGCTTGTTCCTAATGGTAACTTAGAAAAAGAGCTGACCATGTCTTAAGAAAAATTTGCACATAAATGCAAGTAATTCCAAAAGGTTCACTTTTTCTTGCCATTGTGAATATACTGTATACACTCAAAAAGCCTTTTATTAGGAACGCTGCACTAGTACTGGGTAGGGCCTTTTAATTTAAAAAAAAAAACAGCCTCAATTCTTTGTGGCATTGATTCCACAAGATTTTGGAAACATTCCTTTGAGATTCTAGTCCATGTTGACATGATTGCATCATATCATTTCTGCACATTTGTCAGCTGAACATTCATGCCGTGAATCTCCTGTTTTACCACATCCGAAAGGCGTTCCATTGGATTCAGATTCAGATGACTGGGGAGGCCATTTAATTACATTGAACTCATTGTCATGTTCATGAAACCAGTTTGAGATGACTTTTGCTTTGTGACATGTATTATCATGATTGAAGCATGGTAATGCATGTCACAAAGTAAAAGTCAGCCATGTTTACCCATCTTCTAGCCATTAAAAGATGGGTAAATTGACGCCATAAATGGATACGAATGGTCAGTAACAATACTCATATAGGCTGTGGGATTCAAACGATGATTGATCGGCATTAAGGTTCAAAATGTGCCAAGAAAGCATTCCCCATACCATCACACCACCAGCAGCCTCGACTGTTGACACAAGGAAGGCTAAGTCCATGGATTCATGCTGCTGATGCCAAATTCTAAGACTACAATCTGTGTGCCTCAGCAGCCTAAGACTGAAAAATGTCTTCATTCTTAAAGAGAAGGTGTTGGAGATTTTGTAGGTGCATTAGTTCATCGAGTTTGGCCATAAGAAATAGTTAATAATTATATTAAGTAATAGGATTTAACCTAAATTAAATCCACATTGGGGAGCCCCAGTTAAAAGGGGAAAGGATAGCCAATTCCCTGATTCAGTCTCAAGATGTACTATGAATTTGAAACTCTGATTAATAATTAACTTATTAACTACAACCAAATTTACCATATCAGTAACTAGTAAACGTTCAGTTCAATTCAATTCAATTTTATTTATATAGTGCCAAATCACAATATAGGTTATCTCAGGGCGTTTCAGAAGGGAGGAAAGAGAACATAGCACAGTACAGGTACAACATAAAGATGTATAACAATAAAAATAATAATGAGACTAATAATAAAATTAATAATTATGATAATAGGATTAATAATAATAATGATAATAATAATAATAATAAAACTAAGTATAATAATAGCAATGACACTGCTTCAGTGTTGAGCAGGATCATGGGGTCAGAAGTGGTTTGCAGTCATAGATCCAGAATCTGCAGCACCAGGGGCAGAAATACCTGCAGAAAGTGACAGGAAGACAGAGGAAGAGAGAGGAGAGAGACGGAAAAAAAAACTATGGGAGAGAGAAAAAGTCAAGTTATTATAAGCACTAATGGTATATGAATGCATACAGATGGAGAGGAGGAGGAGGAGGAGGAGAGAGGAGCTCGATGCATCATGGGAAGTCCCCCGGCAGTCTATGCCTATAGCAGCATAAACTAGGAAGTGGGTCCAGCCAAGCCTGAGCCAGCCTTAACTCTAAGCTTTATCAAAAAGGAAGGTTTTAAACCTACTCTGAAATGTGGAGAGGGTGTCTGCCTCCCGGACCCAAACTGGAAGATGGCTCCACAGTAAAGGAGCCTGATAACTGAAGGCTGTGCCTCCTATTCTAATTTTAGAGGCTCTAGGAACCACAAGTAAGCCTGCTTTCTGGGAGCGCAGTGTTCTAGTGGGGTAATAGGGCACTATGAGCTCCTCAAGATATGATGGTGTCTGACCATTAAGGGCTTTGTAGGTGAGGTGGAGGATTTTAAATTCTATTCTGGATTTTACACAGAGCCAGTGCAGAGAAGCTAACACAGGAGAAATATGATTTCTTTTCCTAGTTCCTGTCAGTATTCGCACTGCATCATTCTGGATCAGATGGAAAGTATTTACAGATTTGTTGGGACAGCCTTATAATAAGGAATTACAATGATCCAGCCTAGAGGTAACAAAAGCATGGACTAGTTTTTCTGCATCTTCTTGAAACAGGATGTGCCTGATTTTTTGCAATATTATGTAGGTGAAAAAAGGCAGTCTTGAAGTTTGTTTTATGTGAGAGTTAAAGGACATATCCTCATCAAAGATAACTCTTAGATTCCCAACAGTGGTGCTGGAGGCCAGGTCAATGCCATCTAGAGTAACTATATCATTAGATAATGTGTTACTTAGGTGTTGGGGGCCAAGTATAATAACTTCAGTTTTGTCTGAGTTTAACAGTAGAAGGATGCTGGTCATCCAAGTCGTTATGTCCTTCAGGCATGCTTGAAGTATAGCTAACTGATTGGTTTCATCTGATTTCATTGACAAGCACAATTGGGTATTATCTGCATAACAATTGAAGTTTATGGAGTGTTTCCTAATAATATTGCCTAAAGGAAGCATATATAAGGTGAATAGAACTGGTCCAAGCACAGAATCTTGTGGAACTCCGTGACTAACTTTTGAGTATATGGAGGATCTATCATTAACATGCACAAAGTGAAATCGATCTGATAAACAGGACTTAAACCAGCGTAGAATTGTGCCTTTAATGCCAATTAAATGATCCAGTCATCCAGATGTAATAGAATATGATGGTCAATGGTATCAAATGAAGCACTAAGTGAAGAGACTGAAAATCCTCAAATTAACTATTATCATGTAAAAAGTCACACAACTGGTTGGCAACAGCTTTCTCAAGGATCTTCGAGAGAAAGGGGAGGTTAGATATGGGTATATAGTCGGCTAAAACATCTGGATCAAGAGCAGGCTTTTTAAGAAGAGGTTTAATTACAGCTGTTTTAAAGGGCTGCGGTACATAACCTGTTAATAAAGACAGATTGATCATATTTAATAAAGAGGTGCTAAGTAAGGGTAAAACTTCCATAAGCAGCCTAGTTGGGATGGGGTCTAAGAGACAAGTTGAAGGTTGATGGGAGAAAAACTGTCTAAATATATATCAGGTTTTACTGTTGTTTCTAAGGTTCCCGTGTTTGAAGATAAGGTGACGAATTTTGTCTATAACAGTTAGAATTTTAATAATATAAAGAAGCTCATGAAATTGTCACTACTGAGATCTATGGGAATACATGTATCATAGTTACATGGTTGAAGGGTTGGAGTTCTTGGGTATAGAGGTTGGCAATATTAATTCTTTTGCAACATTAAATAAACAAGCAGGTATATTCAAAATTATTTATTAAAACGACTAAACAAAAGTGAAAACAATAATTAATCTAAAGAATTATACTGTATACCTGTGTGTGTGTGTGTGTGTGTGTGTGTGTGTGTGTGTGTGTGTGTGTGTGTGTGTTAGTGTGTGTGTGTGTGTGTGTATGTGTGTGTGTGTGTGTGTGTGTTTGTTTTACGTGTTAGTCACATTCAAGACCCAGTAGTTACTGGTTGTACTACGGATACTTAGGGGAATCATACTAACATCAACTTAGCAGTGTGGCTATCCAATAACCTAACTCTGAACAGAGATAACGGTAAAGCTTGGTGGATACATAACCAAATCAATACATATACATTGACAAAGTTAAACAGTCCTGTGCTTAGCTGTGCAGTGCTACAATACGCTAGGCCCAGTTAACTTTACCAAGTCCAGAGAGGGACTTTGGTAAGCAAAGCATGCTGC